>NC_143563.1:106275000-106575000 GCF_054136105.1 Typopeltis vanoorti | reverse complement strand
ACCTGTCCACCCTGAGCCTCCCTGTTTCCCTGCTCCTCTTGCACACCCATTCTCTCATTTTCTATACTCGTACCACTCACTTCCCCATTCATTTCCACTTCTTCAATCTCTCCTGTCTTACTCTCCTGCTTTTCCACATCACTCCTCTCTCGATCTGATTCATTTCTCTCTATTCACTTCTCTACCTTCCAGCAGCAGTCTCTCCAAGCGACTCACACCATAACCACTCAAATGCAGTCCATTGCTTCCATACAGCTCACTTCGTCCTTCAAACTCATTCCACACATTAACAAACTGTACTCCCATCTCCTCACACATTTCAGCCAGAATATCATTCAAAATCCTTGCTCTCCGCCTCATTTCACCACAATCATACCTAGGTAACACACTGACTACCCTTCCTGTCACACTATTCCATTTTATCTTTCCAAGCAGCCTCCTGACATTCATTCTGACATGCTCTTTGTTCTCTCTCAAATCATTTGTACCAATTAATACAATTAACTCTTTTGCTCGCTCCTGCCTCATATCCAATGCTTCAATCACTCTACTCATTTTACCGCCTGGAAAACATACCTTGTGCATTTTATCCTCTAGCATATCTTTAATAATGGAGTTGCCATACAACAATATCTTGAAGAAGAACATGCTTTAGAGGCGTTGAAAGTTATTTTTCACTTGGTTAGAGTATAATAAATTTAGTTTAATCCTTTATCCAAGTGTGAGCAAACAAAGTTTGTGCCTGAATGTATCTTCAGGACTGGGGTGTTGTACCACCTTACCCCAGTCCTGAAGATACTTTCAGGCGCAAACTTTGTTTGCTCACACTTGGATAAAGGATTAAACTAAATTTATTATACTCTAACCAAGTGAAAAATAAACGTTCAACATCGTTAACTCTTTCATGCCATCATGATTTATTTTAATAGTTTTGACCTGAATTCTCTTAATTTCATTCTGCATCCATTTCATTTCTTGCCTCATCCAATCCAATTCACTTTCCGAATCTCGCGACACATTCTCTCTATCATTAAATCTTTCTAACTCTCGACCCCCCTCTTCTCACTTTCCCTCTCATTCGGCCTTCTTTGTTTCTGTACTTTCGGTCCAACATACGTCCAACTTTCACTATCATTCTTCTCACTTTCATTTGCATTTATCATTCTTTGTTTCCGTACTTTCGGACTAACATGCGTCCAACTTTCGCTATCATTCTTCTCTCTTTTACTCTCATTCATCTTTCTTTGTTTCAGTACTTTCAGTCCAACTTTCGTCATCATTCATTCTTTTTTCGCTATCATTTATTCTTTCGATTTTTCTCACTTGCGATTTCTGCGTCACACCATTTCTACTTTCATTCATTCTCTCAATTTCGTTTCTTTCCGCCACTCTCACCTCACTTTCGTCCCTTTTAACATCCGTTACGGTTTTCAAATCGCTCTTTTTCTTTTTTTCCTGATTTTTTAACATTTTTTCGCCTCTCTTTCTCACCATCCTTCTCTTTCAAACGTGCACTCGCGACACAATCGTTACTAACACTTTCTGTCATCAATTTCATATTTGCATTCATCAGTTCCTCATTCAGGAACTGATGAATGCAAATATGAAACTTCACACACACACCCTTCTTTCATCCGCGCTAAACATCTACAAATCATTTGTGTAATCAAAGGAATACATATAACAGACCTGACACTTAACGAAACGACTGAAATCTAAATTAAAATCATGGAATGACAATGCCGGCGCCATTTTTTTTTTTTTTTTTTTTTTTTTTTTTTTTTTTTTCCTCCCTGCAGGTTACTAGGTCTAATAATAACGATTTCATAATTAAGTTTAGGCAAGAAAAATCCCCCACACTAATAATACCGGTAGCACACAACGTTACAGCCACTCTTACTCAAACAATTACGCATATATAATTAATTATTCCTAGAATAACTTATCTGAATCAGGAGCTCTTCTTAGGTATGTCCAGCTACGTCCATATATATTATGATAAGCTTGGGAGACTGCCTGGAGCTATAGCATGGAATGAGGAGTTGAATTGTAAGGAAATAAATGCTGCTTGGGAACTGACGAAGAAATACATAATAGCATCAATGTGTGAATGTATTCCAAAGGCCAAAAGGCTGAATGAGGAGTTTAAGCATGAAATCTTGAAGAAGAACATGCTTTAGAGGCGTTGAAAGTTTATTTTTCACTTGGTTAGAGTATAATAAATTTAGTTTAATCCTTTATCCAAGTGTGAGCAAACAAAGTTTGCGTCTGAATGTATCTTCAGGACTGGGGTGTTGTACCACCTTACCCCAGTCCTGAAGATACTTTCAGGTGCAAACTTTGTTTGCTCACACTTGGATAAAGGATTAAACTAAATTTATTATACTTTAGAGGCATTACAAAATGAATAATGGTAATAATCAGTTTCATGAAGAGTATAAAGAACAAGCCAGGAGAGTGACTCAGTAAGGAAAGCAGAAATTTGCAAAATGGGCAAAGAAAAAGATATGTGGCAAGTAGAAGGAAGAATGATCATGGTAAGATGATGTTAATGAATTTTCATTCATTAACATCATCTTACCATGTTGCCGAAGACGTTGAGGTATTCGTTGATCAATTTATAAGGATGTTTTATCCTGATCAAGGTGAAATCATGAGTAACTTTAGAGAGGACATAGGAGAAGATGGCTTAACTGGAGTGAGCAGTAGGTATTTGAGGAAATAAATAACCTTGATGTCAGTTAGATGATAGGATTTGATGACATATCACTACACGTCTGAAAGGAAAGTTCCAGGGAATTGGCAGTAGCATTCATATGGTTGTTTAATAAGTCTTACAACAGCACATGTTCCAAGGGAGTGGAAAGAAGTTAAATTGTTCCACTGCATAAAGGTGGTGATAAGGCTGTGGCTTCAAATTATAGGCCAATCTGTATATCAGTAATTGTGGTGAAGGTACTAGAGAGATTGGTGAGAAGTAGGATACAGAATTGAGTTGAAAATAGCATTTTCTGTGGTTATCAGCATGGGTTAAGGGGAGATCATGTTTTACTATCTTATGTGCAAGGTGACAAATATCATGGACTGGGTGAAATGCAGTGGTGTATTTAGATTTTGCAAAAGCTTTTGATAAGCTCCCACATGACAAACTATTAAATTGAAACAAGTGGAATTACATAACAGACATCTGAGTTGGATCAGTGAAGTAGAATACAGAATTGAGTTGAAAATAGCAGTATTTTCTGAGGTTATCAGCATGGGTTTGTTAAAGGGGGGGGGGGGTGTTGGCAGCCATTCAGGTATCAGAAAGTCGTATATGGGGTTGTGGTATCCTGTAAGAGGAAGGTCATAGTGGAGTACTGCAGGGGTCAGCTTCAGGACCATTGCAGTTCAGTTTGTATATAAATGATATTGAAATGGGTTTGCATATCATTAGTCAAACCCAGGTGTTTGCAGACAATGCAAAACTGGGGAGAAAAAGGCAGACTCAAGCAGATGTTATGGCCTTGTAGGAGTACTTGAATAGATTGCATGAATGGGCTGGTAAGTGGAACTGTCAGTTTTAACTCCAATGTTGCAAATTGAAAGGTTTAGAAATTTGGTAAGCAACAATGGGATGCAGAGTATACACTTTATAGGGAAACTTTAAAAGAGAGAAAATGAGAGATGAATGATTGCCATGTAGGTGACGTTTTCCGACATGCAGAAATAGAGGTTATGATGCCATTGTATAAAGGCCTTGATCAGGCCTCATATGGATTATTCTGCACAGATCTGGTTGCCAGGTTTTCATGGCGACAAGGATATGTTGAAAAGGGTCCAGAGATGATTCGGAGTATGAAGACAGATTAAGAGAATGTAAATCACAAAGCCTCACAAATAGAAGGAAGAGGGGGGGGGGATAAGATTCAGACATATAAGCTAGTCACGAGTTATCAGATTGACATGAAAGATTTTTCATAGAATGAGAGGGGAGGAAGGGATAGAATGAGGCCATTGCTGGAAACTATAAAGAGGGTGTGAGGAGATGTTCCTTGCATGGAGAATGGTTGGTGAGTGGAATGAATTGCCTGAGTGTGAATGTAAACATTGAATTGTTTTAAGGCAAGGTTGGATGAGCATTGTGTACAATAGTGTGTACCTTCCACGATGAGTCTCTGAACTCCATGGAGGTTAGATGTTAATAATGATAACATGAAATTTTGCATGGTTAAAATCCCAGATTACCAGAGGAAAACATCTATCAGTTTTGTATGAGTTGATGACTTTAGTTAAAAAGTCATGACTGCAGTTAGTTTTATAAATGTTCATTGCATCTTAGACGGAATTCAAACCCAAGTCTTTCCATTCAAAGGATATGTAGTTTTGATTTTATCAGCTAATATATTTGCAGAATTATGTTTACAAGGAAAGACTAAGAAGCTGTGGCAGTGGCCCAAGGACTGTGCTTGGGCCATTCAGTTTTTGTGCTGCAGATATTAGTGATGGACTGATGATGTTAGACGGCCCAGAAGTAGGCCAAGACAGATTGGTTGATGTCTAGGACTAAACTTCAGAAGTATAAAATGCCAGTGGAACTTTGGTCTTAATTTTGTGGTAGCCACAAAGTGGAGTATGCCAGATTTCAAAGTTCCATTGGTTTGTACAAACCATATCCTCTCCCTATACCTTTATGTTGGTTGATTGCCCTGGATATATTTCTCAGACATTTAAATTATTTAAGAGTGAATTAATATAGAAGTGCTTAAGGGTCAAAGCTGTAATACTGAGAGGAGACCTCCACATAGCCTATAAAGGAATGCAGAGAACTGACCAGGGCTTCTGACCTAATGCCCTGTCCTCACTTTCTTGTGCAGCACCCTATTAGGTATCTACCTGGATACTGAACAAACGAGGATGGGACAGCAATTTGGAATTTAGCCAACCGAATTGTATTCTCATTGGCTTAAACCACAATATAAAATGATGGTACAACATGACAGAATTTCATGATGGCTTGGGCATCGGCCAGTTAAACACAGTCCCCATTGTTTTTGCCATGGAACTGGGAAAATGAGCAAAAAATCAGCTACTGGAACAAATCCTGAAACACACCCCAACTCAACATCACCAGAGTTCAAGATTTCTTATGTACTATCAACATAAGAAATTGGAATGGCAAAGAAATGGAACTAGCTAAGGAATTGGATAAGTATCAGATCATCATAATAGGAGAGTGACTGAAACAAAAAAAAAGACAATCTGGTGAGATTTTTCTGAGTAATAAATACAAAATGTTATATTCAGGTGATGACAATCAAGGAAAAGGTGTATAGAATTCAACACTAAATACAAGGCTAATCTTCTTGCATGGCAGGCAATATCAAATGGAGTGATTTGGGCAAATATCAGAATGGGGAACTGGACAATGAGACTTATTTGTGCCTATGATTCCATACAAGGTTTTCTACTAAGGCAGAAATGGAGGAATTTTTTGAGGCTTTAGAGAAAGCAACTGACACAATGAAAAAGGAAAAGTTCATCCTTGTTGGGGATCTAAATAGCAGAGTAGAAAATGATTGTTAGACATAAAAATATTTTGGGAAAATTTGGAGAAAAGAGCAAAGCTAATAATAATGTCAAATATCTGTTGGATTTTTGCCCATGACATGGACTGGTTATTACTAACACAATGTTCCAGCATAAAAATGTGCACAAATTCATATGGAGAGAAGATGCAAGGAATAAGAAAAGTCCCATTGAGTACATTATTGTTGATAGGGATGTTTTCTCACTGGTGAAGGACACCAGATTTTACAGAGGATGTGCAATTGGAAGGGATCACCATGTAGTCTTGAGCAGGATAAAACTGAATTTCATACTGAAAAGAAGAACATGTAAGAAAGTTTTAAAGAGAATAAAAGTTGAGAAGTTCTCAGATGTGAACTGTAGTCTAAAAATACACAAATATTATTCAAGAAAAAATGAAAGCGTTTGAGAACAGGAACCAAACCTTGGAGATTCAGTGGCAAATCCTGATCTAAACTTTGATTGATTCAGCTAGAGAAGCATGTGGTGAGGTTGTCTGCAAGGATAGAAAAATCAGAACTCTATGGTGGACACAGAAAGTTAGAGAGGCAATGAAGGAAAAGAAGAAAGTATATCAAAAGTTCCTTCTAAATAAGTCAGCTTATGCTCTTAGAGAATACAGAAACAAATGTAAGAAAGCTAAGCACTGTGTAAAATTAGCTAAACAAAAGTCATGAGAAGACTTTGGTAAGAACATAGAAAATAAACATCAAGAAGGTCGCAAAATATTCTTGAGGCTGTTGAAAAAGTTCAGAAATGAAGGAAAAAGTGCTGCAAAAGGAATTATAGAATTATGGACATGAAAACTATAGAATAAAGGTGATTCTATAGTTTAAAACTATAGAAAAAGATATCCTTGATTTATGGAATAATTACTTCTAAAAATTGCTAAATGAACAATCAGTTGCAGCACATTGGTAAAAAACATGCGATCGGGAATTGAAGTAGAAAAAGCCTGAAATGTGGAAAGGCACTGGGAGCAGATGGAATGCTCAAGAATGGAGGTATAAAAGTCTTACAGTGGTGGCTGCACTACATAGTTCAGAAAGCCTGGACAAATGGACGAATTCCTGATGATTGGAGTAGAGCTCTCATAGTACCCATATATAAAAAGGGAAATAAAACTGAATGTGAGAATTACAGGGGTATTTCCCTACTGAGTTCCTGGTAAGATTTATGTGAGTGTACACTTGAGAAACGGTTGAGAAGGATTGTGGAAGGGAAGCTGGATTCAGGCCAAATAGAGGCTGGCAAGATCAGATTTTCTAAATATAAAGTGGATTGTGTTTGTAATTTAATTGGGTTGGGTACAAAAGGCTATTTTAATAAGTAAATTGACATATGGTATATCTTCTGATTTTTGGAAATGACTTGTCAGCTTTCTCTCTTAAAATGCATGTTACATGTGATGGTGAATGGCTCTTTATTCTCAAACTTTGCAGCTAATGTTGAGATTTGCAAGGCTTTGTTCTTTCATCTACTTTCTTCCTTTTGTTATCTATCAGCAACTTTCTCCATTGGACTGCACATCTAATGCATTTTGCTGATGACAGTACGCCTTTTTCTCATTTGACACTTGCACTACACAATCAGCAAAACTGCCAAAATATCATCCATAAGTTCTGATCTTCAGTGGAGTTTTGATAACCTTGTTGATTTCAGTGTTAGTCACTCGGTCCTGTTTTACTGTTTTATTTCTTTCAAAAAAAAAAAAAAACGAGGGAATAGGTGGGGACTTACTTTTGATAAGATCCAAATCTCTGTATCTCTTTTTTAAATGTCCAGTCTCACCCATGAATGGCTATAAGAAATAAATGTGCTTGATATACTCTACAAGATCAAACCTGAGATTGATCATTTTACATAGAAACAGAGGAGAGAAAGTTGTTCCTACTAAGCTCTGCATAAATCATAGTATCATCTTACACATTCTTTCTTACTGGGACTAATGACCCACCTGTGACACCCAGTGTAATGCTTTGTGTATTCCATATACTCTGGCTGGTAGCACCACTTTACTTGAGCACAGCACACATCTTTGAATACTGTGGCTGAGCCACATACACTCAGGTAGATTTTATTAGACTTATACAAAGTGCATGAAGTGTTGAGCTTTTTACAAAGAATTAATTTGTATACTCACATCTGATGATAAATGTATTTTATATATATATATATATATATATATATATACTGCCTTCTCAAATTTTTACAATTTTCTTCTTTGTAAGATTATTTCTTATCATTTAGTTATTTATCTTGTATCTTGCGTACTGCTGTAACCTCATGCCAAACTAACAACCAGTCTTACTTGCCATTAACATATGTTAAATGTTGCTCCTTCAACAGTCTAAGAAATTAGATTTCCTCTTTTGCTCATTGTGTAACTTTACTTCTGAACAGTTATTAAAGCTATACAACTTGCCAATCTATCCAACAATTGAAAACTGCTCTCACATTTGAGATGGCCCTAAGAGTTTCCTAAAAATACTTGACTAAGTACAGGATAGAGCAGTTAAGTTGATTAATGACCCATCTCTCAGTAATTCACTCTATGTTCTTTCTCACAGATGTTCAGTTTCTGTTGATTGCATTGCCTACAAATATTTCCATAGTCATTATTTGCTAGAATTGGCATCAGTAATTAACATACTCTTCACTAAATATGTTAAAACACATGCTGCAGCTATTTGTGACTCTTCCACAGTTGAACTCTAGATTCACAGAACAGTTTTTTTCTTCCTCTTAATTCATTCCTTTCCAATGTTATTTTTTTTTTAATTTTTTTTTTGGAATAGTCTTCCCCTCTTATGTATTTTCTAAAGAATACAATGTTCAGGTCTTGAAATCCAGTGTTAACAAGTTCATTCTTTCTATCTGTTCACAATACCAGTGTGCTATAGGTTGAATGACCTTTTATGTATAAGATTACAATAATAAAAAAATAGAAAGGGTGGAGAATGATTCTGACAGTGATTAAGCTTATAGTGATATATTTGAAGAGAGATTTCTACTGTAGGTAAATGGTTAACACTAACTTGATATTGACACTTGTAAGATTGAAGATGTTATGTCTTACAATTGTGAGATTGTAAGGTGTTGATGATTGAAGAGATTACAAACTATATTTATATCAAGACTGCAATAAAGTAAAATAGACATTGAATAGGATACTGAAGTTCAGAGAACGTGTTGAAAGGTGTTAAAGGCTGTATAGAAGATTGCCATGTTGTTGTGAAATGCACTTATTAGCAGAAGTTACAGAAGTTATTGTTCCTCTTAGTATTGGTATAATTACATCTAAGTTAATGTGTTCACATTTGGTTTGTTAAGTTTCAGGGGAGTGGTAAGTATTGGCGAAGACAGTGAAGGTTCATAGACACTAATTAAGATATCATCAAGACAGGAATTTGGATTATAAGGATAGATTAAGGAGTCTGGGCCAACTGAGTTTTGTAAGCTGATGAAATATATGGTATATTTTAGTAATCCAGTAGGTGAGATTTTTCAACATTAGCTGATTTTTTTTTTTTTTTTTTTTTTTTTTATATATATTATCAAAGATAGTTGTATTCACAGTTGTCCTAACAATTTTGAGTATCTGGGCTAAAAAAAATTGGTGCCTTAATCACATTGGATTGAGCAATAATTAAATAATACATACAATTAATTAAATAACTTTTATTACAAAAAAAAAATTAAATATATCGACATTGCACATTTTTATTTAATTCAACAATATTTTTAATATAATAAAGGTAGTTTATTTGTATTTATAAAAATACACACAAAAGAAATAGCTTCCCCCCCCCCTTCGGCATTTACTTTATGCAAATCTATTTATAATTTCACTATGATCTAACCTTTCTAATATATCCAATTCTATGTAGAATACTTAAATTATTTAATTTGGATTGCCCTAATGATGATCGCAGATAATTTTTAATTCGCCTCAAAGTAGAAAATGATCTTTCCCCACTACAATTGGTGTAAGCAATACTTAAATATAATCGTACAGCTGTATATTGGGGAATGTGCATTCGATTTGCGGCTCAATTATTGTTTTTAGAATGCGTTCAGCTTTTGATAGTGTCTCATCGGTTAACAAATTTATGTGCTTAAAATGCAAACATTCTTCAACTAATTCTTTTTCGAAATCAATTGAATATTCATTATATAAGGAAGTTGCCTTTTGTCGAATGATCGCATAGTCGTAATTTCTAAATTGATTAAAAATTCAAATTTGGAGGCTATGAAGATTTCCTTTTGTTTATTTCTGTAAAAGTGTATTGATACGGAAATCTGTATTTGTGTTCGTTGATGTTCTTTCATCAAATTGCTTTTTAGTCTTAACAATTCGTGCAGTTTTAAATTCAGAACTTCCAGATTTCCCAACGGCCAGTTGAAGCAGCGAAGAAATTTATATATTCTGAACGAAAAAAATAATTTCGTGGCTTCTGAACAATTTTCTGCAGCACATTCACCAATCAAATTCAGAGAATGCATTGCACATGGTACATAAATAGCTGAATTATTTTTTTAAATTTAAGTCATTGTGTTGTTAATTAGTGAGAAGTATCGCCAAGTCAAGTAAAATGCAAGGTAAAACTGCTAGTGGTGAAGGTGATCATTAATGTCGAGTAAGATGGCGGCTCGCGTGTTAGTGTTTAGTGTCGTGTATTAATGATGATGAATTGTGAATATGATTGATATGTTTTAGCGTTCTTTATTTATGCTTATCCATTAATAATAGTAGTTAATTGCTTGCTACCATAAAGTTACTTTCTCTTCCATAGTACTTTATTCAGGTAAGTCATCTGTAATTGCAAGGGCGCGATATGCTAGGCCTAAAACCGCCAGTATCGCCTTTGTTTCTTATAGTGACATTTTATTGCTGGTAGACACCTAAATCTACCAGTTTCTCACAAGCCAAACTATGGACTCTCCATACGACGAGCTTGATTTCAAGCAGCTATTGGCTATCTTTAAACATGTAGGAGGCCTACTACAAAGGAAATGGCCAGGTAAGGTGGCAATCCACCAGGTTGAGGAGGTAGAAACAGAGGATTGCCAATCCCCTGACCCTCTCCATTGCACTTCTCAAGATAACATCAGAGAGATAATGTCACCGATTAATGATCAAACCCTAGTGGACTCGGATAACTCATTAGACCATCAGGTTGTCAGCAGGAAAAAACGTAAGAAGGATTCACCAGCAGTAGAGCCTGAAATAGTCCATCAACCCCTGGAAAAAACAACTCCAATGGAGTTAACAGCACAACCTGACGTAAGAATAGAGACTGACTCCAGGGCACAACCTAAAGAGAGGATCCCACCTGTAATCTTGAGAACAAAAGAAAAATGGTCATCAATAACAACTAAGATGAAGAACGTAAACATCAAATTTACATCAGCTAAGAGTACAGATGAAGGAATCCGGATTCAACCTGAAGGTATTTCAGACTACCGCCAACTCACCAGATTGCTGGATGATCTAACTGTTCCTTATCACACATTTCAGCTTAAAAGCGAAAAGAACTTAAAAGTAGTAATTAGAGGGCTGGCTGAGACCATACCAGCCAAAGAAATAGCTACTGACCTCAAATCACAAGGCCTAGAGCGGATTAAAATTTCACGGATGTACCGATCGGACAAGCGCCCTATGCCTCTGGTCCTGGTTGAGATCGGTAAAGAGCATGAAGAGATTTACGACCTTAAAGTAGTTTGCAGTTTGGTCATCAAGACTGAGCCTCTCAGAAAAAAGGCTTCAGCTGGTCAATGCCATCGATGCCAAAAGTATGGACATGCGCAAAAGCTATGCAAAGCAGAATACAAGTGTGTCAAATGTGGCAATAACCACCCTTCACACACATGCGTCAAACCACGAACCACACCTGCTAAGTGTGCAAACTGGCGGCCCACACCCAGCAAATTACAAGGGATGCTCACTTTACCCACTCAACCTGCAGAAAACTAGAGAGGTTTTACCCCTGCCCAGTCAGAAGAGAATTACACCAGAAATCAAAACGCGGGCTGTTACTCCTGAAAAGTCATGCTTCTGCCGTCTATACTAATAATAAACTGGCGTCTTGCAACCAAGCCACCACAGCAATCCTAGCTGCCACATTAGGAGAGATGTTGACAACCTTTAGCAAAACAAATCCCAGTCAGGCTGACACCAACAAATTCCTCAAAAGCACACAAGTGATCTTCTCTATGATTAATGGATAACACAGTCAATTTAAGTAATTCACTACAGATTGCTTATTGGAATGCTAACGGGCTAAACAACAACCTCCAAGAATTAAAAGAATTTACTGAAAGATACAAGATAGACATCCTTCTAGTCAATGAGATGCACCTTAGACCTTGTCACAACCCCAAAATAAGATACTACACACTACTAAGATCAGATAGACTTAATGCCAGAGGGGGCGGAACTGCTATATTTGTTAAAAAAAGCATTAGATACTATGAAATCAAGAAATCAGTAACCATAAACCTGGAAGAAACAGGAATTGAAATACATACAAAAAACACAGGCAGCTTAAAACTATATTCAGTCTACAACCCTCCAGGCAAATCACTTCTAGCCTCAGACCTCTCCCAGCTCCTTGACACAAACGAAGCAACAATAGTGGCAGGAGATCTAAACGCGAAACACCCTGCATAGAATAGTAGAAACACCAATAACAACGGGAAGAGCCTACACAATTTTGCTATGTCAAGAAACATCACCATAGCAGGTCCTGTTGGACCAACTCATTATGGACCACTGGGCAGGCCTGATGTGCTAGATATTGCCATTTTCAGGAACACCCCATATCAATTCAAGTTGCAGGTTATTAATGATCTTAGCTTTGACCACAATCCAGTTCTGCTTAACCTAGACGGAGAAGCAGAAACCATCCCCGAACAATCCTACATAAATCCCAAGAAGCTCAACTTAATTCTCAGTAACACCACAGGCCCTGTCCCAACTATCTCCTCACCCAAAGAAGTAGACATAGCGATCATTAAACTGGAAAGAACAATACAATCTGGCCTTGCAACAGCTTCCACCGTTACCGTTCCAGCCCAAACTAACCAGCTCCCTGAAGAGATTCTAAAACTTATCCGTAGCAAAAACAAAATTAGTCGTCGGTACCATTCAACACTATCACCCCCAGGATAAAAAAGAGCTTAATAGAGCAATAAACCTAGTCCGATATGCAATCAAAGACCATAAAAATCAACAATGGGAGAGTAAACTAAGCTCCTTAAGCATTGAAGATAACTCGCTATGGAAGATGGCTAAAGCCCTTCGCAGCGATCACCTCAACATAAAACCAATACACGGAGAAAAAGGTATAGTTTTTCGAGACGATCAAAAAGCTGAAGCTTTTGCAGACTCGCTGGAGCTACAATTTCAACCAAACTACACTCATGCGGACTTGCGCTTCATTGAAAAAATCCACAAGCAAGTACGCTATGCACTTCGTCGTCCCGTGACAACTCTAACTACACTACACCAAATGAAATACACCAAATTATCAAGAACCTCAATAACAGAAAAGCACCAGGTCCTGATCAGATTTCAAACAAAATTATTAAATTACTTCCTCATAAAGCAATAATGCATCTTGTGGCAATCATTAATGCTATGCTAAGACTCAATTATTTTCCCACTCGATGGAAGCAGGCAGATGTAATCCTTATCCACAAACCAGGGAAAGCACACCAGTTCCCCCAGAATTACAGACCTATCAGCCTCTTGTCAAGCCTAGGGAAAATAGCAGAAAAAGTAATTCTTAAACGCCTCCAAAATGAAACAGAGAATCTAGGTGTAATCCCAAAAGAACAATTTGGATTAAAAACTGGACATAGTACAACCCAATAAATCCACAGACTCATAGAATACATCATTATTGGATACAACTGGAGACAGCATACAGGTGCAATCTTCCTAGATGTGGCAAAGGCCTTCGATAAAGTGTGGCACAAAGGCCTCATCCACAAACTAATTTCTGCAAAATACTCATTAAACCTTATACAAATCATAGACTCTTACCTAAAAGACCGAAAATTTCAAGTGAAACTTCGTGGGCTCAGATCAACTACAAGAATCACAGCAGGTGTCCCACAAGGCTCCCTGTTATCACCACTACTCTTCAACATTTTTATCTCTGATGTCCCAAGTACGACATCAACCATCATGGCATTTTATGCGGACGACATGGCAATAGTCACCAGATCGCTCAAACCATACCTGGCCACCCAAAGATTACAGATTGCAGCTAAAAATCTTCAAAAATAGTTTCGATTATGGAGAATAGATGTTAACGCAGATAAAAGTACAGCCATACTATTTACAAGGAAGAAAGCAGACCATCATGGAACAAACACGATGTTCAACACTGTTATCCCATGGCAAACAGAAGTAAAATACCTGGGAATCATACTAGATAACCGTCTCAGTTTCAACTCTCACATCTCTCATGCTTGCAATAAAGCAAATTCAACAATAGCTCAGCTATTCCCTCTACTCAACCGCAGAAGCAAAGTCAGTCCAGAAAACAAATTAAGAATATACAAAACAATCATCAGACCTATACTGTCTTATGGCTCCCCAGCGTGGAGTCACACCTCTCCTAGCAACATCGAACGATTGCAATTAATCCAAACCAAATGTCTCCGAATGATCTTAGATGCCCCATGGTTTGTAAGAAACACCATTCTCCATCAAGATGGAAACCTGTAAGACATACCTACATTTCTCCTCCAGATAGCAACCAAGTACTTTGCTCAAGCATCACTCCATCCCAACCTACTCATTCGGGAGTCATCCAACTATGATGAAAATGACAGATGGAAACATAAACGCCCAAAGGCGGCCCTGATCACAGATTGAAACCTTTCAACACAGCCCTAACAAATGCGAGCCAAGTGCTCAAAAATTTCTCCATTAAACAAAGAATAATTCAGAGCGATGTAGGGAGTAAAGTCCACGGGACTGACATCCATCAAGCCACAGAAGATAAAAGGTTAATTTAATTCTTGCCTGAAGACTACTTTAAATTCTTGCTATAATAGATGCGTTGTCATAAGATTGTCCTGTGCAAATCAATGTCGAAATATGTAAATACTTCCATTATACATTTTGCCATTTCTTCGGCCTTATGTCCCACATTTTCAATAAAATTTAGGAATCTCTCTACTGGAGTTTCTGCAGTGTTTACATATCTAACAATTGTTACCTGATCGGTATGTGAAATACTGGGGGTAGAATCAAATATGATGGGAAAATATTTTGCTTTCTTTAATTCAGAAATAATGAAACTTCGGACAATGTTGCCTAGAAAGTCAATAAATTCATCGCAAACTCCTGCTGATAAATAAGAAACTTCCTTTTCCTTTATTTGTAATCCGGTAGATGTAATAATGGATCGAATTTTGCCAATAACTCTATACATCCCAAATAATTTCCACTGCTTTTATTCCCGATAATTTGATTGCTCCCCCTAAAAGCTAATCCTCTAGACGCTAAAAACTTAATTACTTCAACAATTCGTTGCAAAATACTTTTCCAATAATTTATATTTTTGTTCATCTCTATTAAGGAAACAGCCAACAAAGGTTGGTCGATTGGTAGAACATCTGCTACTAATGGCTCGCAAAAAGTTCAACAAGTTTGAGCGCGGTTAGTAGTTAGAAAGGTATCAATCGGTCAATGCTGTTGGCACACTCTCCCTCGATGAGTCTTTGGACTCCCTGGAGGTGTCACATAATTAAAATAGTCACGTTGATTATTTAGTTAATTCGCATAAATACGTGAATTTTGTTGATGTTGAGCAGAGAATTTTTTCCACCTAGCGAAAAAAAAAATCGCTGACTCCTTTTATTTCCCAAGGAGCGAAGACGAAATCATTTTTATTTCTGTCTAGCTTTTCGAACCTTAGTAGAAGTCAGTCTGCAGCTGTATCTACTGAAAGGTGGATGGCCCAAAATATGTATGATTTTAATGAGACACAGTCTCAAAGTCATTCATTCATCAGTACCATTTACCTCTTTCTCTATCCTGAAAAGGGACAATTCTTTTACTATCAAAAGTAACACTTCACCACGTTTCTTTCCCTTAATCTGCCAAGAGTTAGTATGTCCTTCCACTTCTATTACTCTCAGGACATAATCTTCAGTCAGCCATACTTCCTTATCACATATTACGTGAGAACACTTTTTCATTGAATCGTTGATAATGTCTGTTTTGGGCTCTGTTATTTTCATTGATTAATTCATTTTTATTTTATTTATTTATTTTTGCAGTAGTTGAATGAATACTGTTGTCTGCGATTCTTCTCTGCAAAATCAACATCCTTGTTTAACCACTGCCAAGACATCTATAGACGTCAAGGTTATGGATGCGAAGTGCATATTAAAATTGCAATACCATTGATATTACATTGAAATATATGATGAATATGAAGCGCATGAGGGTGCGTATTTGACCCATAATGGCCGGTAAGGTTTTGTCCGACTGTGGCACGTACACCTGAGTGGTTCACTAACTTTTCAGTTAATATAATATCACTATAATAATAATAATAAATCATCGAACGCCTTTTATCCCGTATAGGGAGTAGGCGAGGCCCTTTTCAGCCCTATCTAACGTTTGAAGCTTAATTGGGCAGTTTAATCCTTAGCAGTAGCCAATAAGAGATACTGCCCAAGGCTATCGCTAATTTAAGCAGCCCACAGTGAAGTGACGGCTCAACAAGTACCGCCATCTCGTGGAACCTAACCGTAACACAATATTTTTAATGTCTGAAATAGTGTGGGTTTTATGGTCGATTTTCTTGAGTTTACGGTAGAAAAAATCCACTTGCCCGTGGCAGAGATCGACAAACTCGGGAACAGGTCGCAAAAAGACTTAAAAAAAGTTCCTCTAGTCGGCGACTAGACTTCATATGAAATCTATCTGGGCGATTTAGCGCTGAGGAGAGCAAACAACACTTCCACTGAGCTACACCAGCACCAACTATAATATCAATATAAAATAATTACATTAATCTGTCAAATGCCTTTGTGAAATACAGCAGAATCATCATGTAGTGATTTCCTTTATCCAATTGAGCTGTTACTCTTATAAAAAAAAAGTTAAATTACTAAGGCGTGACGACCCTTCAACAACGCTATGTTAACCCATTCTTGAGTTCTCTTTTTAATAGATTTTTCTAGTACTTTTACCACCATGCCTGAGATACTAATGAGTATAATTTGCTAATGCAGTCTTAGAATCTCCCTTATGCAAAGGAATTATTTTGACCTCTTTCCACATTCTCAGAATTCTACCAGAGCTGAGATTTAAATTAAAGATCCTAGTCAAAGGCATTGCCAGTTCTCTTGTGCATTCTTGCAAAGCTCTAGCTGATGTTCCATCTAATCTCACAACTGTATTTACATTGAGATTCTGCAATATCCTAAGAACCTCCAATTCACCCACCTCTCTTACCGCATTAGTGTCTCTGACGTAGATTAGAGAATTAAATGGCTGGGAAAAAAGAGAACTGACGGTCCTGTGATGCGATGTTGGAGTCCTCTGCCATTGGGAAATTGTTGACAAACTGGGTAATCCTAGGTCAATAATAAGTGATACATTCTGAGATGGTAGCGCATGCAGTCAAGTATAATTATTATCTGCAGTGGACGACACACCACACTCACCAAAGGCGACCGTAGGGTGCTACAAAGGATGATATATAAACACCTCTATTCGTCTGCTGAAATTCGGAGTTCCAGCAAACGACTGGAACACGAATCTGCACATAGACATTCAAAATCGAGGCTCACAATATGGGTTTCCATGATAAGACCTTAATATGCTAGCCCCACATTATTTGAACTAACATGCAGATTTTTCTGCGAAGAGCTAGTACAGTGGGAGTGGGAGCTCGGAAAGCTGTATTATGGAGCGAAGAATCATGCTATAACCTCTACCGAGCAGATGAATGGGTGTGGGGGATGGCTAGTGAACGTCTCTTACCAAAATGCATAAACAGAGCTATGAGATTCAGAGGTGGGGGTGAGAAGGTATTGTCCTGTTTCCTGGTTTGGCCTCAGACTTCTGTTTGTGGTTACACCAACATTGTACTGCGAGAGGTATAATGTAATGCTTTCCTATTTTGTGCTGTTTCTGGCGACATCTGTCCAATGTCTCTGTCAGCAGCAGAGTGCACCATGTCATAAGGCTGCTGCTGTAACTGCGTGGTTTGTAGACATGAACGTCACCACAGCGTTAAAAGAACGCAGATCCAAACCTATTGAACATCTGTGGGATGAGGTCAAGGATGTCCATTCCAGAACGGTCTATAACCTCATTACATATCAACAAGAAGAATGGTCCAAAATACCAACTGAAAGCTATCGTCCAGTTGTGGAAAGCAGGCCCCTTGGATTGCTGCAAGTAGCGAAAGGAGGTCTTGCATCTTATTCAATTTTTCGACGGATTTCCGAGTTATTCGATCTCTGTCACTGATATGCAGGATTTTTAGTCCTGTAAACTAAAGAATACTGACCACAGAATGCACAGACAATAAGCATAGCGATAGCACTAGGAACCACGAGATAGCGGCACTTAGCTTCATCTCTTCACCAGATGCTGTGTACAATAAGTGATAGCCTTCGGACAGTTATCTATGATTGGCTACCGCTGGAGATTGATGTGACCCCTTTGCTGTGATTGGAATACACACATATAATTTTTATATGAGTTAGCCGATCTCATACGGAAGTCTCGGGATTTTCGTTTTGGGTAGAGGTCAATCGGCAATAAGAAACTACTCATTTTACAGACAAGGAATACTGTTGGTGTTCGTGATGCGGTAGATGGCGTTGATAGTAGCAGTAGTGTCGTATGTATTTACAGAATTAAGTAATAGGGAACACAATGAGATGTATAGGGGAGTATAGCAGAGTGCCCTCCCACGATGCTTCCTTGGATTCCTTGGAGGTACCACACAACAATAACAATAATTTTAACTTCCCTTTTTTCTTCTTCAGATCTTGGATTAATTGGATTATGTTTGGTGCTTAATGATCAAAAGGAACCGATACATCAGAAGAAACTATAGAATTCTTCTCATCACTTTTGTCTAGACTCGAGCTTAGCCTCTTTTCGAAGAAATTCATTATTTCTGATTAGTGATTGACTGTGATGATTGAATTTCCCCTAAGTCTCCTAAAGTTAGACTTCTCTAAAACGGTCTTCTCGATACTCCCTATGGGGAAATAAATGGCGTTAGTGGATTTATTATAAATGTTTCCATATACACTGCTTGGAAAGACGTCAACGGACACCACAGTGTGAGAAGCAAGCAGTCATGGTGCTCTCTTCAATAAGATATGGGACATCCCGTCGTTGCGATGTCTACAGCAGTCCTGCAGGGCATACTTTCTACAACTACGTTAGCGATCAGGAATTTTGCACCATTCTTCCTGTAAACATGTAATGATGTCGTAGAAGTTGTAGGTTCCATGTGAGCCTACACAACAACACTAGGGCAGTGTTTCTCAAACTTCAGATATCCGCGTACCCTCTTAAATTTTCATTATTACCAAGTATCCCCTAATTAATTTATTAAAAATTATTTAATTAATTAAAAATAAATAAATAACTCCATCCATTAATTAAAAATAAATAAACACATTAATTACAAAATTGATTAATTAAAATTAATAAATTAATATACAATATTAATTAAAATTAAATATCTATTTTATTTGAATTTATATGTTCATCTAAACAAAAAATGTAATTTATTTTTAAATTTTGGTTCTCTAGAGATGTCAGACGACACATTCATCAATTTCATTTGATCCCGATGCAATATCAACGTTTTCTTGTTGCTTACAGCTTCTTGTATTTGCTATATTGCTCTCTTTTGGGGTTTCACAAATCCAATCTTTAACCAATGATCCATACGTAAGAATTTGAAAGCTAAAAAAAAATACTGTATTTACTCGAATATAACTCTAACGTTTTTCCAAAATTAAAGCTAAAAAATCATGTTGCGAGATACGTTCGGGAATTTTTGGACACTAAAGTTTTCAGAAAAAAAGTGAAAATGGTGCGACTTACCAAGAAGCTCCTACTCGCTATCACTGCTTTTGGCATCGAGAACAGTTTCTTTGTGGCATCGTCAAAGTCATCTACCCTAATAGCGTCATTTTCTTTCCCATTATTTCAAGCAAAAATTACCAGTAATTTACAAGACTTGAGATACCTAAAGCAGCGAAGAACTGCATATGATTGGTGCGGTATTAACAAAAGATCGCGTGCGAACCAAAGACAAATTAGCATTTCAATAGTTGAGTTGAAATGCTAATTCCCTCCAACCGAATTCCATAATATCTGAAACACATGCACTATATATTTCTTAGTTTTAACACGTTAACGACGCGGGTGGAGTCAAGCAAAACCATATGTTACACCGGCAACATATGGTTTTGCTTGGTCTATACAACCGTTTCTGTTGGAGAGGGGATGTGATTCATTAGTTAGTGACGTTTTATCCTGGTTGTCACTAATTGCACTGTTTGTTGAAAAATATAATAACTCCTTTAATTATGCATAGCCGAAAATTTCCACGTATCCCCTAACAACCTTTCGTGTACCCCCGGGGGGTACTGTTGACAGCTCATAATCCGGCACTGCTCCACACCTTTTGTCAGTACCATAAAAATTGGACCTCTGCAGAGTGGACCAGAGTCGTTGGGTTTGATGAACCCCGTTATCAACTGTACCCAGCTGACTGCGGGAGTGGCATCGATATGTGACAGGTTAGGTTCCCTTAGTGTGTCTGGAGAAGTTCTTAAACATGGGAGCTACCAGAATATGCTGTTAGCTCCCGCGATCACGAATTCCCTTTTATAGCCTTTGCACATTCTGCAGCCGATGGTCTGTTTCAGCAGGACAATGCTGCACCCCACTAAACCGCAACACAAAGGTATAGCTTAAGGAATACTCATTTGACTTTGCGACCATCCAGTGGCTTCAAGGTCTTTGAATTTAAATCCGATTGAATATCTCTGGGATGCCATAAAGCAAGTCATCAGATATATGTATGAATGCTGCAACAGGCATGGCTGGAACTACCTCAATGCCTCGGAGAGTACAGGCTGTTATTTGCGCTAGAGGTGGAGGAGGACCAACAAGCTATTAGCTAGTTATCTCTAATGTTATATCTATTGATGAGTATATATATGTAACTATCATTGTTGTTAATATTTATGTGGGTACTCCATGGAGTCAAAAGACCCTCTGCAGATCCACTTCGTATAATATCCAATGACTCGATGCGTATGTTATGCAGGAGAAGTGGTGTGGAATTTGTGGATGTGTGTGGAGCGAGTTTGATGGGTGAAAGGACTTATACCAGGATGGTTTGCATCTAAAAGGATTTGATGTTCGGAGACAACAAAATTTTTTTGCATAAAGTAAAACTGGATGTGCGGAATCAGTGCGAAGGCCTGTGACCTGCCACAGGGTTCTGTTCTAGGACCGCTACTGTTTAAGTTATACATCAACAATGTGTGTGGAATGAGTTTGATGGGTAAAAGGACTTATACCAGGATGGTTTGCATCTGAGAGGATTTGATGTTCGGAGACAGCAAAATGTTTTTGTATAAAGTCAAACTGGATGTGCCGAATCGGTGTGATGGCCTGTGACTAGTGGCGTGCCGCAGGGTTCTGTTCTAGGACTGCTACTGTTTAAGTTATACATCAACGATGTAGGAAAGGATATGAGGGAAACTGTTCACTTATTTGCAATGGTGCAAAATTGGGTAGAGTAATAGTTAATTCAGATGATGTCAAACTACAATGGGATAGATATTCTAAATCGTCGGAATAGCGGTGAGCCTAAGGGGCTTTTGCACTTTATGCACACTAATACCAGGAGACTTCAGAACAAGCAGGAGGCATTTTCCGCATTGGTTAGTTAATCCTAGCCAAAGTTAATCCTAGCCTACTGACATTGGTGAGACATGGCTAACAGAAGAGAGAGAGAGAGAGAGAAGATTTGGAGAGGAGTGTTATTGACGATAGCCGATGAACTGCAACCAATGAGAGTACAAGTTCAATTGCAGGACAGTGAAAATAGTACATCTGAGGTTATCTGATGTGAGACTGAGACCCGCAGAACAAAATATATCGTTGGATACTGCTGTAGAAAAGGGGATGAAAAAGATGATGGAGATAGTATGCATTGGCAAATAGTGGCAAAATTCTAATGAAATTCTAAGGAAGTGAAAACATCTGAGAATTTTTTTATAATGAATGTGCAGGCAACCACGCTACCAGCAATTAGTGAGAGTGATCATAGGGTCTTGACCTGGGAAGTGGCCAAATGTGCAGAATTTTCAGTTAAGATATTTGGAGTTACAGGGCTGGGAAGTATGACATGATTAGGAAATTGCTTGGATTGGTGCCATGGCAAAGTCTGGATGTTGATAGTGCATGGAAAACATGGAAAGTAGTAAAGGAGTGTTTGCGGGTGGTAATGACAGACTGCATACTTAGAGTCAGGAGAATAAATCAGGTTGGAGTTAAATGGATTAATATCATCATTAAGCTGGAGCTGCAAAAAAAGAACAATTGTTGAGGGAATTTAAGGAGAAAGTTGACCTGCAAGCACATGAACAGTACAATGTACAGGCCAGATGGTAACTAATGTGGTAAGAAAGGCAAAAAAAGATTATGAAAATAAGTGAACATTGCATACTAAAGAGAATTCCAAACAATTCTTTCGATATGCAGCATATCGAAAGAATTGTTTGGAATGGCAGAATAATTTTAATGAAATCCGATAGTAGGGAGGTAACTGATTCAGTCGAAATAGTAGGATTACTAAGTGAACACTTTGCAATGAGTATGTCATCCAGGTGGCGATGTTGCATGAGCGAGAGAGCCAGAAGCTTATACGGGAACTCAGGTAATGAAATGGAGGAGCATAGCATATTACCGAACGTTAATGTGAATATAGCTGTGAGATTTAATATACCAGCTCGACGTTTATGTGATGCGGCGAGGGAATTGTCACTGCTGCTCCTGACTATTTGTTTAACCTATTTCTGCTCTGGATTAGTCCCGAGGGATGGAAAGCGGCGAAAATAGTTCGATTGCATAAAGGAGGCTCCAGATGTAGCAAATTACTGACCAATCAACATATCAGGAGTTGCTGTCAAACTATTGGAGAAGCTGCTCAAGAGCAAAATATAGGAATGGATAGATGGAAATAGGATAGGTTTGTGAAGTTTGGGTCATTCCTCAATAACTTGCTCATGTTTTTGTAATACAGCGACTGCCCGTTTGGACAGAGGTAATAGGTTTACACTGACACTGTTGGACATTGCAAAGGCCTTTGACAGGATACCACACCACATCGAACACTTATCACTAAACTTCAGCATATGCGGATGGATATAGAATTTTTGAGATGGAGAGGAGGGTGGTTGCTGGAGAGATATCAGAGAGTACTTTATTCAGGAGTAGAATCCAAAAGAAGGCCTGTGATTACTGTGCGCAGATCTGGGTGCCAGGGTTCCTTAGTGATGAAAAGGAGATGGAGGAATCCAGAGGCGAGTGATGAAGATGATAGCAGATCTATGGAATGAACCTTACAAGAACAGCTTAAAGAGTTGTGTGTTACAGAAACTGGGTGAGAAGCAGAAAACGGGTGATGTGATTGAGACATACAAATTACTACGGGGTTTTTACAAGATTAATTCAGTGGAAATGTTTCAGAACAGGAACTAGGGGGATGTTCATGGAACTGAGTAAGAGTGTAGTTAGCAAAGGTGTTAGACCCAGGTTTGTTTGCATGGAGAGTGGTGAATGAGTGGAACTGGTTCTATTTTCTATCACTGAAGAAATCGGCCACCCCGATGAAACATGTTGCGTATTTTAATAAATTTCATTATTTATTTTAATTCTCGGATCTCAGTCAGTTTTTATCAACAGACCTATCATCTTGAAACGTTGTAAGTTTCAAGATGAAAAGTGAATGAGTGGAACTGGTTGCCAGAGTCTGTTGAAGGTGCCATGACTGTGAATCAGTTCAATGCAAACTATGTCAGATACTGTGCAAATGTATTATCTTATCTTTGTCTGGTGTCTTTCGACTAAACGTGAGTTACCTGGTTACGGGGATAGGGTTGTTTTTCACCATGTTTTTTACATTTGTTATTTTTATAATTCTTATGTTATTACTTTCTCACCTGAAGAAGTCGGAACACCGCTGAAATTAGTCGTGATTTATTAAAGGTTTTTGTTATACTATGTTATACCCTATATATATATATATATATATATATATATATATATATATATATATATATATATATTGGGATATGTTCATCCTTTTTATGTACTGACTGAGATCCGAGAATTAGAATAAATAATGAAATTTATTAAAATACGCAACATGTTTCATCGGCGTGGCCGACTTATTCAGGCGTGATAGAACATAGAAAGCCAATAAAACACCGTAAAGAAACATTGAGTCACTATAAAACCATAAATTATAAAATTATAAAATCGACTATAAACTACAGTTATTTTGAACTGGAGCTACAGTCCGAGTTAAAGTTCTATCGATATTGGCTCACTCGTGTGATTTCACAAGTGCGCCAATAATTCTAGAATGGTTTCTCGTAGTCACATGTAATTTTGTAGACACCTGGAAATTGTAAATGGTTGTGAGCTGGTTTGTGATTGCTGAAACTTGATCTTAGTTTGGGAAGAGTAGAGTAGAACATTTTTATGTAAAACGTTATTAAAATTCTATTGAGTTTCTTGGAGGGCGTGCTGATGTATGTCAAGAAAATACAGCCTTTAGCGTCGTCCTGTATTTCTACGTTGTTTTGTTGACGGTGGTATAGTTGTTAATTGATACTATTTGAAGAGTAGCCATTGTTTTTGAAGGTCCTTTTAAGATGTTGTAGCTCATTTTTTAGTTCCTTTTCATCTATCAGTACAGATCTAGCACGATGCGCTAGAGTTGAGATGATACCCATCTTCTGTGCCAGATAGTGGTGTGAGGACGCTTGCAGGTATCTGTCTGTATGTATATGTTTTCTATAGATGGAGATTTTTATGGATTCAGGTGTTTTAGTACGTTTAACGTCCAGGAAACATAGAGATCTATTTTCTTCCATCTCCATGGTTAATTTGATGTCTTGATGGAAGTTGTTGTAGTGATTGAGAAAAGTGTGAAGATTCTCAATACCGTGTTTCCAGATGAGGAATGTCATCCACATATCTAAGCCAAAATTTTGGCATAGAAGTAGAAAAGGAGATTGCCTTTTGTTCAAAGTCTTCAAAAAAGATATCCGCTAGTATTGGAGAGGGGGGGGGGCTGCCGATTGCTAATCCTTTATCATGTTTGTAAAGTTTACCTTCAAATTCAAAGTAGCCAGAGTTAAGACAATGAGATAGAAAACATCTTTGAAATCCTGTTACTTAAAATATGGAGAACTTCTTGCGTCAGAATCTTTGCAAAGAGGACTACTACGTCAAAGCTCACCATGATGTCAGAAGACTTGAGTTCTATATTCTTAATTTTAGAGACAAAGTCTGTTGAGTTTTTTATATGAGAAGAAGATTTTCCTGAAAAAGCTTTTAAGGATGATGCCAGATATATTGAAAACCTATAGGTAGGTGGGTGAGTCAATTCTATCTACTATAGGTCTCAGTGGGAAGTTTTCTTTTTGTACCTTTGGGAGACCATATAACCTAGGAATGAGTGGATGTGATGAACGAATAGAAAGGCGTATGTTTCTTGGAAGTTATGTGGCTTTTTGTAGGAGGTTATTAGTTTTGTAGTGTATTTCTCTCTTTGGGTCTCTATCAATTTCCGAATAAGTATCCGACGCTAAAAACGTTAAGATTTTTCCCCGGTAATCTGAAGAACTACAATTGCATTCCCCTTGAAATATTGTAAGATTACGATGTCTTTATTTTTCTTTAGATTTTTGATTCGAGCCTTTTTAGGGGAGATATTATCAGAAGGAGGTTTCGCATTATTGATCGTAAAAATTGCTTCCATGCGTAGTAAACTCGCATCCGCGGTACGAAGTTAATGAAGTTGCTTTTTCGATCTTTGTTAGAAAAAGTTATTTGGGAATGCTTTTAGGTGCAGGGCCAAAATTGAGACCTTTTCCGAGAATTTGTTCTTCATCGTGATTTAGGACTTATGACGATTTGTTAATCACTAATTTTTTAAATCTGTCATGAAGATTATTAAGAGTAGGCTGCTCTTGTGTTGACTTGAGTTGACCTTTCTTATGAGCTTGTATTTATTTAAGTTTTGAGATCTTAACGCGCGGCGAGTACTTGTTTCCTTAATGTAATTCCATGACACGTGGTCTAAGCAGGCAGTTAATTGGTTTTGTAAATATGCTTTTTCTGTGAAGAGGACAGATAAATTGCGTTTGGTATCCAAATCCCCTCCGCTAAAAGCTCTAGTTTTGCTTTCGTGTAAATTCAGTGTGATCTTTCTGTAGTAATGACTTCCCTAAATTGTAGGAATTTCGGAATAATTGAAGAAAACTTACATCGTTTCAAGAAGATAAGTCTGTTGATAGCGAGTCCAATGCTTCTGAGTGTCCTTTGATAAGCTTTCGTAAGTTTAAAATTACCCTCATCAGAAGGGATATGATGACTTGCAGTGTTGACTTGGAATTGGGACATGATGACTTGCAGTGTTGACTTGGAATTGGGATATGATCATGCTTTTTATATATCCATGCGGCCAGATAGTGATCCAGTGCGGACATGATCATCGGTACAGCGGAAAAGCCAGTGCAAACCGATCAACATGCAGAACCACTTGGAACTGAGATCGAGATTCTATTTTATAATTTATGGTTTTATAGTGACTCAATGTTTCTTTGCAGTGTTTTTTATTAGCTTTCTATTTTCTATCACGCCTGAAGAAGTCGGCCACCCCGATGAAACATGTTGCGTATTTTAATAAATTTCATTATTTATTCTAATTCTCGGATCTCAGTCAGTATATATCATTAGACTTATCATCTTCAAAAGTTGTTAAGTTTCAAGATGATAAGTGAATGAGTGGAACTGGTTACCAGTATCTTGCCATGCCTGTGAATGAGTTCAATGCAAAGTATGACAGATACTGTGCAAATGTCTATCTTATCTTTATCTGGTCTCTTTCGACTAAAGGTGAGTTACCTGGTCCGATACGTTGATAGGGACGAATAACCCTGAAACTCTGGTTATTCGTCCCCAAGGATGGGCAAATCGGTCCGTGAACACACGCATTTACAGACATAGAATACACCGGGAGACATAGAGATAACCACTTTATCCTCAATGCGGTAGCGGTAAAATGACAAATATATATATATATATATATATATATATATATATATATATTTATCCTTGTTTTGTATTCGTGTGGCTTGTGCTTCACTGCTAATGATAAAATCATGAAAGTTAACATTATCCATCATTTCTTCAAGTTTTTGAGTTAAGCATCTTTTTGTGCTGAACAAATATATGTAGAAAGTATTTTACCTTGAGTATATATATATATATATATATATATATATATATATATATACTCAAGGTAAAATACTTTCTACATATATTTGTTCAGCACAAAAAGATGCTTAACTCAAAAACTTGAAGAAATTATGGATAATGTTAACTTTCATGATTTTATCATTAGCAGTGAAGCACAAGCCACACGAATACAAAACAAGGATAAATATACTCTTATCAGGAAATTTAACAATCTAAAAAGGATACAAAACAGATCTGGTCATAGTGAAGCCCGTATTAATCCTGAAAAAGTTGTAGTGAACAAATCATCTCATATTTTAACGGATGCGGAAACGGATATTCTTAGCAAAGGTCTCAATTTCATTCCCTCACCAAAATTTATCCCTAAAGAATCTCTCCTTACAAAAATAGAAAAGGCAAGTTCACTCATTCCTAATCATTTGACAAAATTTCTTTGTATTGAATCGATTTTCATTATAAATAATGCTAAACCTCCAACAGATAATATTTCTCTGGCTGAAAGACAAGCACTAAAAATCTAAATCAGAACAGTAACATTATTATTTTACCTGCGGATAAAGGCAATTCTACGGTCATCCTCAACTCCGAAGATTACCACAACAAAATGCTTCAATTACTTGGAGATAGTTCGACATATTCAATTCTTCAGGAAAATCCTGCAAGAGAATTACAAAACCGTACAAACAACTTGTTAAAAACTGCGAGTGAACTTCCTCATAATGTTCGCCTCTCGTTACGCTCTCTACATCCTCTTATCCCACGCATCTATGGAGTTCCCAAAATACATAAAGAAAACATCCATCTTCACCCAATTGTAGAAGGAATCGACTCACCTACGTATAAATTTTCAAAATATCTAGCAAAGTACCTCAGGTGTTTCTCCAATAAATCTTTATCTTTCATCAAAAACACAACAGATTTTGTTTCGCATATAAAAGATATACCCATCAATGAAAATGACATTCTAGCAAGTTTTGACATTATATCTTTATTTACTAACGTTCCTACGGATGAGGTACTTACATTACTAAAGGACAAATTATCCAAAAAAATGTTTACTTTATTAAAACATTGCATTCATTCTGGTTACTTCAGATATCAGGACTCCGTTTACCAACAAAACAAGACCTGGCAATGGGCAATCCTTTGTCCCCAGTTCTAGCTAACATCTTCCTTGAAGATTTTGAAACGAAAGCCATATCTTCCTTCTCATTTAAACCAAAAGTTTGGAAACGATACGTTGATGATATATTCATTATTTGGAATCACGGGCACACATTTCTCACAGATTTTCTTCATAATCTAAACATCCAACATCCTAATATAAAATTTACTGCTGATCTAGAAAATAATAACTTCTTAGCTTTCCTCGATGTCATGCTTACACGATGCTCTGAAAGATTAAAAATCTCTATGTACAGAAAACCTACTCATACTAATAGATATCTGCATAATCTTTCTCATCATTTTCCACCACAAAAACTTGGAACTATATCTACCCTAGGACCCAGAGCACGCTCTCTCTTGACCAAACCAGATGAACTACAAAAAGAAATAAATCACCTCACTCTTATCTTTAAACAAAATGGATACTCTGAAAAAACGATTAAGAAATTTCTTCCGGATCCTCCTAGACAGTGCACAACAGACTCTATTAATTTTAAAGGTAGCATCTCTATTCCATACATTAGCACAGTCTCTAAAACATTAGCTAAAGTCCTTAAAAAATATAATATCAGGACGTTCTTCACCACACTTCCTAAAATCCGTTCTCTAATCAGCCATCCAAAACCTACTCATTACAACCTAAAATATCCAGGTGTATATAAATTATGGTGAGATCAATATCCCTTATTTTGGACAAACTACCAAATCTATTGAACAATGTATAGAAGAGCATAAGAGAGACATCTCTTACAAAAGATCTCATGCAACTGCATTATCCAGTTATGTTCTTTTTTCAAATAATCCTAATTATGATCAACAAAGCCATTCCGTTTGCTGGGATAGATCAGAAAATATCTTTCGCTGTGATTATGAGTTTGGGAGGAAAATTATAGAATCAAGGGAAATCGTGCTGAACCCGGTCCACTTCAACAACAATTTGAGTTATAACATCCCAGATAGCCATGCTGTAGTTATTCAATATTGGCGTTCACGTGAGCCTGCACGCACACTTGCAATAAACAATGGCACGCCTGTTAGAACAACTTGAAAAAGTACAACGTTTTTTATGTATCAATTATGTGTGGCAATTTTTACCTGTAATTTCCAGTTTGTTTAGATACTTCAATCTTTATTACTATTCTTTTCCTTTAAGAATACCTGAGGAAGGCTGTTATAAGCCGAAACTAGTCGTATTATTCTTATTAAAATCTTTATAAGTTACCTCGGTTTTTAGTCATTAAATCTATGTTTTTAAAATGTATCACAACAACTGAGTAAAAGCCGATTATCACACACGCGCGCGCGCGCACGCACGCACGCACACGCACACACACACACACACACACATATATTACAATATATTACAATATTGTAATATATTACAATATATATATATATTTTGTAATGTTCCATATTTTGGACAGACTAACAAATCTATTGAACTACGTATAGAAGCACATAAGAGAGACATATCCTATAAAAGATCACATGCATCTACGCTATCCAATCATGTTCTCTTCTCAAACAATCCCCATGATGATCTCCAAAGCCCAGTTTTCTGGGATAAATCCGAAAACTTATTTCGCTGCAGTAATGAGTTTGAAAGGAAAATTGTGGAATCCAGGGAAATCCTTCTTAATCCTGAACATTTGAACAGCAATTTAAGTTAGAACATCCCTGATAGCCATGCTGCAGTTGTTCAACACTGGCATTCACGAGAACTTACAAGCACGCACGCAATAAACAATGGCGCGTTGGATAGAACAACTTAAAAAATACAACGTTTTTTTATGTCAATTATGTATTGCATTTTTGCTTGTGATTTTCAGATTTTTTGTAACTTCAATTTTTATTACTGTGTTCTACCTTTAGTGGATACCTGATGAAGGCTGTAAAAGGCTGAAACTTGTATCATTTTCATTAAAACTTAATATTTTATCTCGGTTTAAAGTCATTAAACATCTATTTTTAAAATGTATCATAACAACCCAGTAGAAGCTCAGGAATATATATATATATAATTAAAATTTAACTGACTAGAACCTGAGAAAGTATAACAAAAACCTTTAATAAATCACGAGTAGTTTTATCGGTATTCCGACTTCTTCGGGTGAGAAAGAAATAACATAAGACTTCTAAAAATAACAAGGTAAAAAAAAAAAACATGGACTTTCCAGCTTAATAAAAACAAGCAGAATAGTAACAGTCATATTTGAATAGGTGACAGCTAAGTTTAGAGTGCCAGTATTGGATTACTGCGCTATGGGAATCAGGCAAATTGTAGCTTAGATTGTTGTTCAAGTATGAACGGTCCAGAACTATTTTTTTTGATTCAATAATTCGTCTTTCAAATTCAAATGATTTCTTTCACTTCGTCTTGAGGAACGTAGACGTGACATCTCCTACAGTAGAACACGAGCGAGCGCCTTTTCCAGTCATGTTCTCTTCTCTGCAAACTCCTACCTTGAAGAACGGCCACACCAAGTTGATTGGGATCGCACAACCAATTTATATATATGCAGAGTTGAAGTTGAAAGACGAATTATCGAATCAAAAGAAATAGTTCTGGACCCATACATCAGCATGCTCTCCAAGAAACTGAATAGAATTTTAAGAAAGTTTAAGATAAAAACGTTCTTCTCTACTCTTCCCAAACTAAGATCAAGTTTAAGCAATCACAAACCAGCTCACAACCATCTACATTTCCCAGGTGTCTACAAAATCACATGTGACTACGAGAAACCATTCTATGGGCAAACGGAAAAGTCCATCCTCCTACGTCTCGAGGAACACCAAAGCGACATCGCTTACAAAAGTACTAGACCTAGTATCCTCTCAAGCCATGTCCTTTTTTTCGCTTAACACAAATAATGAAGGCCGCCAACATGAGATAAACTGGACAACAACTTCAAACCTTCGCATATGCCACGACGAGGTAGAACGCCGCATAATCTAGTCTAAAGAGATTGTCATGGACCCTCTTCATATAAACAGTAACTTCAGCTATAACTTGCCTGACTCTTTTAGCTCTGCTGTCAGATATTGGCGCACTCGTGAAATCACACGAGTGCGCCAATATCAATAGAACTTTAACTCGGACTGTAGCTCCAGTTCAGAATAACTGTAGTTTATAGTCGATTTCATAATTTTATAATTTATGATTTTATAGTGACTCAATGTTTCTTTACAGTGTTTTATTGGCTTTCTATGTTCTATCACGCCTGAAGAAGTCGGCCACCCCCGATGAAACATGTTGCGTATTTTAATAAATTTCATTATTTATTCTAATTCTCGGATCTCAGTCAGTATATAAAAAGCATTATTCATGAAATTCATGAAACATTTTCATGAAAATTATAATAATTTTCATGAATTTCACTTACTTCAGTTACGTGTATAAAATTGGCAACACGTTCTTAAAACTAGCGAATATTTGAAACACGTAATTGGTCAGTTGATATTACTTGATCCATGTTAAGAGCACTAACAATTTTTTGCTAGCGCTAAATGGCCTCGCCTACTCCCGTATACGGTAATAAATAGGCATTAGCTGATTTTTTTTTTTTTTTTTTGACAATTTTTTGCGGTTTGATACTCTAGTCATTTTTGTGTTGTAATTACTTTTTTGTAATGTAAGGTGTCGCTAAATGGGAAAATGGTGTCTCTGGCAGAGGAGTTAAATTTGCTAAGTAATCCTGCGCCTTTATTGCAAGATCCTGAAGATACCGAAGGTAACTTTGAATGTATACATTTTAATTTGATATGCTCTTTTACTTATCACTGTAAATAAATAAAGTTAGTTTTGTGAATCATGCCGTGAAAGAAATTTTGTAGTATTACCGGATTTATAATAGTAATGCACGCTGCAGATTGTAAACCTTACCTGCTCTGTACTTATTTTTCGCGCATTTGGTAAAACAACGATGTCTGATAGAATAATAAAGGAGTGTATTTTTCTATTTTTGGTAAAATTTCGTAAGTTATGACTAATGAAGAGAAGCACCCTTCTTAGATAAATGTAATTTATTTTGCTGTTAACTAAATGTAATTATTATTTATGGTTGTGTCTATCAAAACCCGCGTGCCTTTGCGAAAGCCAAGCCATGCCTCAGTAATTTGCATTCTTTTTTACCCTTTAATAATAAAATAACAGTTGAACTTTGCAAAGGCATTTGGCAGGATTTTGCATTGAACTCCATGACATAAACTGGAGCACATAGGTATGGATATGAAACCTGGAATATGGGTAAGAGAATAGGAGATGCATAGACATAAAAAAGTAGTTGATGGAGGAATAGGCCAGGAAACATGTGACTAGTGTTATGCCACACTTCCAAACACATGCATTTTCTTCTCCTGGTCTATTTAAGCCATTTTGCAGTTCTAGCAAACAGCAAAGTGTACAGTTAATGCATTTTTGGATGAATATTAGCAATGTACTATATTAATTGAAGTGGACTACAGGGATTTTATGAAGTTAGGATTTTTGGGATGATGATGGACTATGAGTTAAATTTCAGGGGGCATATGGAAAAAGTAGCTAAAATAGCTTACAGGATTACATAGTTATTGAAGAATGTGGTGATAAGCAGAGTTATTATAAGACTGATACATCCCTAGCTGCACTTGCTTGCAGATCTAGTTACCTATGTTTATTTGGGATGAAGATGAGAAGAATGTCTAGGAATGGATGGGGACAGGTTTATGAAGTGCTCGTTAATAGACTGAAGATTTTTTGTTAAATAAATTAGTTGGTAGGCGGAAAGGGAGAGGAATATTGACACATAAGTTACTTAAAGGTTTTGTAGGATTGATACAGTGGAAATTTTTCAGTACATAGCCAGAAGTCATCCCTGGAAATTGCTTAGTTAGCAAGGATTTCAGAACCACATTTTTTGAATGAAGAGTAAGTGGAATAGTTTACTAGAGTTGGATGCGAGTGCTTTGTCTGTGAATGAGTTCAAAACAAGTATGACAGGTATTGTGTAAATGACAGGTATCATTTACACAATGATGAGATGGTTAGTGCTTGGACTGTTTAGTCTATGTTCTCCTTTCTCCCCACCAGGAGATACCTCTGTAATAATAATTTGTATCATTTAGAAATTATTAAGGCAACTGGACAGTAATTGAGTAATTACTGTTATTGTCTCTAGTAACCAAGATGTCAACAGAACCACATGATATCCTGCTTGTAAAGAAGTTAACGGACACCCCCCTTTCCCCCATGGGCAAGGGGTGTCATATCGTGTAGTGAGTCATGGTGGGATATGATGCTCCCAAGTCATTGCAACTGTGTCCAGGTGAAATGGCTGCAGGAAGGGAACTGATGGAGTTTGAAAGTAGGATGCCATGTTGCAGCCCTATATGTTTGGCACATTTTTGACAAATTTGCCCATATCACATAAACAATGATACTATACTGAGATAGAAGCATAGAGTCAACTGCAAGTGCTACCTTCAGTGGATGATCCACCACACTCACTGAACATGACTGTAGGTGCTAAGAAGATAATAAAGTGTCAACCAACGTCATTTGTTGGCTGACACTTTGAATGTGGAGTTCAGAACCAAGGCTTGTAACATGGGATTTCCACAGTAAGAGTGCAATATTACCCAATCCAACATATAGTGTGGTCTTCAGTGGTGCAAAGAACATGTACACTGGGATGTGGAAGCTTGGGAAGCTGTTTTATGGAATGACAAATCACACTCTGTCCTCTACGAAGCAGATCCAGAGGTGAGGGTGCAGCAGATAACTGGTGAACATCTCTTACTAGAGTGCTTAACCCCAACTATGAAATTTGGAGGTGGCAGTGTGATGGTATGGTCCTGTTTTTCTTGGTTTTGCCTCAGACCTCTGTGGTGCCTTAAGCATTGAAACTCTGATAACTCTGAGAGTTATCAGAACATTTCTGGACAGTGTGATGCTTCCTAATACATAATGCATTCTGTCATAAGGCTGCTGCTGTAACTGTATGGTTTGTGGACATGAAAGTCACCACTCTTGACTGGCTTCCACAGGGCCCTGATCTTAATCTCCTTGAACATCTGTGGGATGAACTGGAGCATCAGGTAAGGTCAAGGGATGTCTACTTCTCAACAGTCCAGGACCTCAATACATGTATACAGGAGGAGTTGTCCAAAATTCCTATTGATCACTATCATATACTTGTGGGAAGTATGCCCCATAGGATTGCTGCAGTCATTGCAGCAAAAGGTCCTACATCTTGTTACAGTGGGTGCCATGTTTGTTTGTTCCTCAAACTGTGGTGTTCATAGACTTCTTTTCAAGCAGCATATGTATTGCAATGTTACTAGAAATGTTTGGATTGCCTGTGACCAAAAACTGAATAAATGTAATATTTTGATAGAGAAGAAATGGGTATGATGGGAAAACTTTTATAGTAGTATTTTTATAGGAAAGGAACGTATTCTGCACATGAAATACAGCCTCATTGGATAACTTTTTTCATTTTTTTTTAAAAAAAAGAATTATATTAGAAACATAGTATGTACATTTAATGACTTTAAAAGGTCAGGTTGCTATCAGTGACTGAGGTACTGTGAGATGGTATATTTGTTCTTCTTGGTGTCAGGGATGGTGTTCTCAAGGTGAAGGTGGTATCATGTTGATTTTATTGACATTACAAGGTCAGGTTAGTTTCCAAATGCTGCATGCATAGTAGGATGGGAAGGTGGCTCTATAGTGGTAGATGCTGCCCTTATGGATTGTCTTGTGCTTCTGTTGATATTGCTGACTTTAAAAAGAGAGGTTAGTTACCAGTGGCAGCTGGTAACTAACCTCTAAAAATCTTTAAAAAAAAAAAAAAAACTTTTTTTTTTTTCCTAATCAGTAACCAATTTATTAATAAATAAATTTACATTTTAAAAATTGCTTTATTAAAAATATTTCATCCTCGCCATGAACAAACACCAATAATAAAAGTTTCGTATCTCACAGAAATAACGCGCATGCATACAATTTATCTGTAAGCGACACTGCCCAAACGAGCAGTCTGAATCACTTGTAACGTGAATGATAAGCACAAACTAATATCAGCAAGTCTAGCTGCAACTGGCCGAACGCAATAATTCTGACACTGTTTTGTGTAATGATAATTGAGAAAATATAATTCTTTTCATATTTTCAATAGTGACACTTGTCATAATTCAGCCTTGTATCTATAATAAATAAATAATTGTTATTTTAACAAAATAAAACAAGATTTACAAAAAATAGTTCACCCTCACCACGAACACACACCAATAATAAAAGTTTCGTATCTCACAGAAATAACACGCACAAGCATATGATTTATCTGTAAGCAACACTGCCTAAATGAGAAACGAGCAGTGTCGGAATCACTTGTAACATGCAATCACAAGCGCAAACAAATTTTCGCTAGTCTAGCTGCAATTGGCTGAACGTGATAATTCTGACACTGCAACACGCAGTGTCGGAATTATGTCGCAGTGCATTTGTTTCATAATCGAACAATTTCAATTATTAACTATTCAATCAATGTTAAAACATAAGCTGTAACCTTTAGCATGTTTTATTGCATTTATATAATGTTGTAAGCATTGTTATTATTTATAAACACAAACAAAATGTAATATTTTCATTTTTTCCTTGGGAGTACTTCAGTGTGGCAGTGCTTATGTACGAGCCACCAGTGTTAGTTACTGAAGGTTGCAGTCCTGAGGCATTGTAGAATGGGGTGATGATTCTTAGTACTACTTGTAGATTTTTCCAAGTTAGAAGTGATGTGATTTTTCCAATTTAAGAAAATTATTATTTGGAAAAACTTTTATTGGGATTATATTGATCAAGTGTATATAATAAACAACTAAGTTATACCAACTAGTTTCACCAACTAAGTCTGTTGGCATCTTCAGGGTACATAACTGATGTAAGGCACTAAAAAGTAAAAAACTGTTACAAACTGAAATCAACCGATTCCAATTTATATTAAATAAAGAACAGAGCGTGTACAATACATTCATAGAGCGTGGATGCTCTCACTTGTTGTTATTTAGGAACGTTCTATAGTTGGTACTATAATTCAGTTCTAGCGAGTTGAAGGATCTGATAAGGGTCTTCCAGATCACGGGCAAGATTAGTCCTTGGTTCCTGTTAAGGTTTTGTGTACAGCGGGCAACTGTTGTGGCCTCCTTAAAAATTCGGGAGCGGAAGTAAGAAGCTTCCGAATGGTGGTATCAACCTCTCAGTTTACCGCAAACCTACCAATACAGGACGTTATTTACATTTCACTTCCTCACACCACATTTCTCAGAAACTTAGTATTGTACACATGTTGAAGAACCGTGCCTCTCTCCTTACAGCAGATCAACAAGACCTCCAGGAAGAACTATCCCTGATATCCACCAACCTTATCATGAATGGATTTCCTCTAAGACTCGTCCACAAGATACTTTTCTCTGAACCCCGACAAAGACAACAAGATGATGTACGTTATATTTCTACCATCGTCATTCCATACTTAGGGACAGTTTCAAATAAGATTGCTAGACTCCTTAGACCACATAAAATAAGAGTGGCCTTTAAACCCACAGAAACGATTAGACAATTCTTAAGATCTCCAAAAGATAGCCATCCTTTCTCCAAATATGCTGGAGTTTATAACATACCATGCTCGTGCGGGTTGAATTGCATCGGCCAAACTTCAAGGAGCCTTGAAATTAGGCAAAAAGAACATATAGGTGACGTCAATAATAACAGAGAAGAAAAATCGGGTTTAGCTTTTCATTTCTCAAGAACGAACCATACCATAGAGTGGGATAGAAGCACAATTCCTTACATGGAGGATGACTTCCGCTCCCGAATTTTTAAGGAAGCCACAACAGTTGCCTGCTGTACACAAAACCTTAACAGGAACCAAGGACTAATCTTGCCTGTGATCTGGAAGACCCTTATCAGATCCTTCAACTCGCCAGAACTGAATTATAGTGCCAACTATAGAATGTTCCTAAATAACAAGTGTGATCATCCACGCTCTATGAATGTATTGTACGCGCTCTATTCTTTGTTTAATATAATTGGAATCAGTTGATTTTAGTTTGTAACAGTTTTTTACTTTTTAGTGCCTTACATCAGTTATGTACCCTGAAGATGCCAACAGACTTAGTTTGTGAAACTAGTTGGTATAACTTAGTTGTTTATTATATACACTTGATCAATATAATCCCAATAAAAGTTTTTCCAGAGCTTTTTGGTCAAGAAAATTAAACGTTTTAACATAAAATTATTATTTATTATGAGACCGGAACAGGCCACATGGCCTATATTCCATGTTAGGAAGAAGATTATTATATGGTAACTCCATAGTCTGGAGACTCATCATGGGAAGCCCAAACTAATTATTATATACACAAAACCTGTCATACTGTACTTCTCCTTAAACTCATTCACTGTTACAGAACTCGCAGCTAATTTTGGCAATTCATTCTACTCGTTTGTCACTCTCCATGAGAAAAAAAAATCTGGTCCACACACTCTTACACAACTTCCATGGATAGCCCTTAGTTCTCTATTTGTCATATATTGAAAAATTTCATTTGCATCAATTTTATAAAACTCCTTTAATATCTTAAAAGTTTCTATCATGTCCTCTTTTTTTCTGCCTATCAACTAAACTAAACAAACCTTTAACCTGTCCTAATAGGGAACATTCCACAGACCTGTCACGAGCTTAGTCTCTTGTCTCAGAATCTTCTCTACTATCTCCTGGTCTCCAAGAAACCTAGGTGACCAAATCTGTGCACAGTAGTTAACATGTGGGCCTTATCATGTGTGCATTATAAAGAGCAATAATAACTTCCCTATCTTTATTTGTGTTTTACAGCATCCAAGTAATCCTTTGAGCCATTTTTCCAACTTTTGCAATATACCCTTTGAATTTCAATTCTCTGTTGACCATTATCCCCAGGTCTCTAGCCTCATCAATTTCTTGCAATCCACTATTATCAATATTATACACTGCATGTAACCTTTTCAACCCAAAGTGCATTGACATACATTTTGCATCATTAAATTAATAATCATTATCTTTTGCTCACAGTACCCATTTATTTAAATCATCCTATAGGATGATTTAAATCAGTGTTTCTCAACCTGTGGTCTGCGATGATGGGACAGGTGGTCCGAAGGCAGACTTAAATTAATTGAATAAATATATATTTTTTAATTATCCAAACAAAACAAATTAAAATTGAATAAGTAAGTAAAAATTACTGAAATCAAATGGAGACAAAAACCAACAAATTGCATCAGAATGTTCAAAGGCAGAAGCAATAAAACTATATTGTTGTTCACTTCACCCCTCTTTTATTATTTGTTATTCTGCCACTAAATTTGTAGCAGCAAAATGACAAATAATAAAAGAGGGGGTGAAGTGAACAACAATATAGTTTTATTGCCATAGAGAGTATGGCAAGATTTCTTAAGTGCTGCCCAGGGCAGCCCCCCCCCCCCCCCCAAGTTACGCCTCTGTAACTTAGTGGTCCGTAGAATTGTTTTAGGTATTTTACTGGGCCTTGGGCTTAGAAAGGTTGAGAAATGCTGATTTAAATAAATTACATTTATTTAAATTTAATTTAATTATATTTAAATATGATTTTTATTTAAATAAATTATATCACCTTTATCAACTAATGCTTTTTCCAGTTTTGCATCATCTGCAAACAATTGAGTATTCCCTCTTAAATCTTTCCTTATATCACTGATATAGAAATTATAGAGTAGTGGCTCTAGTACAGAACCCTGAGGTACTCACTAGTCATCCTCATTCTCCTAGATTTCACTCTGTATTATACTACTCTCTGGTGTCTATATGTTAGCCATCTCCCTATGCATGCTACTAGTTCTATATTCATTTCCTTTTTTTCCAATTTTTGTGATAGCTCTCCATTTGGTATTTTGTCAAACACCTTTGCAAAGTTTAGCAATATCATGTGCAGCCATTTCCTTTATCCAACTCTGCTGTCCCTTTATTATAAAATGTGAATAAATTACTAAGACAGGACCTACCTTTTACAAAGCCATGCTGCCGACTATTGAGTATTTCATCCTTATCCACCCAAATGTTGGATTTTACCTCTAACCAACTTTTCTAATACTTTACTCATTCTGTATTGGAGCCACCTTTATGCAATGGAACCATCCTACCTTCTTATATGTTGCAGTAGTAGTTCTTGGTAAAATTGATTGTGATGCCCCTTGGATTTCTTTAGGTCAGAAGTATTAGCATGTTGATTTTGCTGGGTATAAAAGATCAGGTTAGAAGTCTTAGATGCTTTCTCACTGTTTTTCAGTGATTGAGGATAATCTTAAAGTTAAAAATGCTATCAAAATACAGTTCTGTACAATTGTCCACAAGAAAAATTTCATCACTTCCCCTATGTTCAGTAACCTCAATACTGCTCACATATTTGGGGTAGTTTCCAAAAAATTATTTGAAGTCACCCATAATGATTATTCATTTAGTATTCATCAAGGTAATTTCTTCTTATTCAGTTATTTGTGAACAGAATGAATCAAAGATGTTATGGTCTCAAACAGAATGAGAGAGAGAGGTAAAGTTAGTAAACAAAGTATTTGATATATCAGGAGCCCAAAAATCTAGATGGACTCATGCAGTTTTGACATAAGTTTATTAAAATATCATCAGTGGGAGCCACTGCATGCATGCATGTGTGCATGTGTGTGTAATTGATTTCAAACCGTCTTGGATATTTTTTTAGAATTATAAGAATTTATAATTCTTTCTGAAGCATTCTCAAGACTGTGCTATGGTAACATGTGTGGATGTACATTTCATTCAGAGCTTCACATTTTCCTGAATGTATTGGTAAATATAAACATCACTCAATCTGTATAAAGAAGGAATTCAGTGATATTTATGTGATTTTTTGATTACATTACAATGTTCATATTAAGTTAAATCTGATATCTACATTTTATATAAAAAATAATGTTTAAGATTCTTATCTTTTAATTTTGGAAACATTGGAAACAGAATCAGAAAAAAAAATTGAAATTACTTTATTTTAAAATTTCAGAATCATCAGCACAAATACTGAATACATTTGTGGAAAGTCAATTCCTGCATGAACCTAGTGAATTGAGAAAGAAAAATATCCCACTGCTGAGTGAAATTTCAGAACGATATGTTGGTGAAAAGATTTCTCGTAAGGAATTTGAAGGTAGGATTTCATTGAAAATTATGTGCAATGCCATTATAAGTTGTTTCCTAAATGATGTACAAATTTTAAGTTTCATAAAAATACCAAATATCAAGAGTAAAGTATTAATATAATGTTCAGGGTTTGACAAATTATGCAAAATCCTACTCAGCACAAAAAAAATTTACTTGCCTCAGGGCCCCCTCCACACAATTTTTTTTTTAATGATATATCCCAATAAGTTAATCAGAGTTCCATAAAGTGATTAGCGATGCCATATCAGCACAGTTTGGAGAACATTTCCTTTATGTGAGAACCTTTTCAAGAAGTCAGTAAATAACAATAGGAATAATTAAAACAGCACTGATTTTTTTGGGGAGAATATATAATTTGTTAATATTAGGCTTTGTTACTAAGATGACCATTCATATTACATATATTCTTCTTTGCTTGCTTAAAGTTACAAAAAAAAAAAAAAGATTTTGTATATAAAATTTTATTGAGTAAAAAATATTATATTTTGTTTAGTCTGCAACTACTCATCAACTAGCAAAATCTACTTATCATGGATAAATGGGCAAGCCCTGGTAATCTTGGTACTCCTGTTGTCCATGTTTTGCATCCATACAATGCCACTTCCCAAATATAGCTTTTCATGAGTCATTTCTTTTATTGGATATTTATTCCCTTAGCTGTTAATAAATCTCTTCTCCCATTTGTCTGTGTGTGTGTCTAGTTCCTTTAATTTCTTTAATACTTTAATAATGAAGGAAACACTCCTACCCCCCCCCCCCCCCCATACACATGTGAATAGTAGTTTATGTGACCCATTTAATACTGAAGGAAACAAAAAAATAGAATTAGCTATTCTTGTTAATTTTGTAATTCTGTCAGTGGACTTCATCTGTGCAAATAGAGTAACATAACTGAGAGGAGACCTCCACATAGCCTTTAAAGGAATGCAGAGAACCGACCAGGGCTTCTGACCTAATGTCCAATCCTCACCTTCTCGTGGTGCACCCTGTTAAGTATCTACCTTATACTGAACGAATGAGGATCGGCTAGCAATTTGGGATTTAGCTGACCAAATTGTATTCTTATTGATTTAAACCACAATATAAAATGATGTACTATTGTATATGACAGAATTTCATGCCAGGTGGGGTGTCACCCGATTACACAAGGCCTCTGTTGTTTTTACCAGGGAACCAGGGTGAACAGCGAAATGTCAGCTACTGGAACAAATCCTGAAACACATCCCAACTCAACATCACCAGGGTCCAAGATTGGTACTATCAACATAAGAAACCTAAATGGCAAAGAAATGGAGCTGGCTGAGGAATTGGATAAGTACCAGATCGACATAATAGGGGTGACTGAAACAAAAAAGACAAAACTGGTGAGATCTTTCTAAGCAATAAATACAAAATGTTATATTCAGGCAATAACAATCAGAGACAAGAAGGAATAGCTATAGCATTCAACACTAAATAAGAGGCTAATCTTCTTGAATGCAGGTAATATCAAGTAGAGTGATGTGGGCAAATATCAGAATGGGGAACTGGACAATTAGACTTATTTGTGTCTATGGTCCCACAGAAGGTTCTACTAAGGTAGAAGTGGAGAAATTTTTTGAGGCTTTGAGAGGAACCAACTGCCACAATGAAAAAGGAAAAATTGGTGCTTGTTAGGGATCTAAATATCAAAAGTCCCTGGTGAATAAGTCAGCTTGTGCTCTTAGAGAATACAGAGACAAATGTAAGAATGCTAAACACTGTGTAAAACTAGCTAAACAAAAATTATTTCGTAAGAACATAGAAAACAAGATATTCTGGAGGCTGTTAAAAAAAACTCTGAAATGGAGGAAAGAGTGCTATAAAAGGAATTAGAGATGATAAAAGTGACATGCAGAAGGATCAAACAGCAGAAATGAAGTTCCTCAGAAAAACAGCTGGATATACCAAGTGGGACCATAAAACAAATGAAGAAATCTTACAATCCCTGAAAATAAAACCAATTAATTACTACATAAGATGGTATAAACAAAAATGACTAGAACATTTAAATCGAATAGACAACAGCAGACTACCAAAAATATTATACAGATACAAAATAAGTGGAAAAAGAAGAATTGGAAGACCAAGAAAGAGATGGCATGAGACTGGAACAGGTCACTTGGCCTAAAATCCATGTTAGGAAGAAGAAAAGTGACATGAAAACCGGAGAAAAAGATAGCCTTGATATATGGAGTAATTACTTCGAAAAATTGCTAAATGAAACAAGCAGTGATAGCACAGTGGTAAAAAAAAAAAACACACTCAACAGGCATGCAGTCAGGAATACGTATCAATACTTGAAAAAGCCATTAAAGGCCTGAAATGTGGAAAGGTAGTAGGATTAGATAATATTCGATCAGAAATGCTCGAGTATGGAGGTTTACAGTGGCTGCACTGCATAGTTAAGAAGGCCTGGACAGAAGGACGAATTTTGGATGATTGGAGCAGGGCCCTCATAATACCCATATATAAAAAGGGAAATAAAACTGAATGTGAGAATTACAGAGGCATTTCTCTGCTGAGTGTTCCTGGTAAGATTTACGCAAGTATACTTGAGAAACGGTTGAGATGGATTGTTGAAGAAAAGCTTGGTGAGGAACAAGCTGGATTCAGGCCAAATAGAGGCTGTCAGGATCAGATTTTCACTTTATGACAAATAGTTGAGAAATCATGAGAATATAACAAAGATTTGTATCTAAGTTTTGTGGAACGGGAAAAGGCATATGATAAGGTGCCAAGAGAAAAGCTATTCAAAATGCTACAGTTATATACAGTTCTTGATGTTATTTACAAAGCCAAACAATTTGTTATCTTTAATCAATCCTGTGTAGTCAGAAACAGATTGACAGATTACTTCTCTTTGGATCCCTAGCAAGAGCAGGAGATCCAGAGGAAGAAAGAGGGATGAAGAGATGAAATCATATAAATAGCAAGAAACAATTGGACGAGGAGGAGTTGGAGAGACTGGGGAAGGCCTTGCTTAGCAGTGGAATGCAGCAGCCTGATAACTGGCAATCACAGTTGTGTGGTGGCTAATGATATTGCTTTTGATCAATTATTTATATTGTAATAACTAGCTAAAAAAAAAAAATTCACATTGATATTTTGATATTTCCAAATTCTTAGAATCAACAAGTGCAATGAGAATTTTTTTTTCCAGCTTATTATTTTATATTGTTGTGTCCCAATTTACGATTATTAGGCTTTCAACTATCCTTACATGTGAAACTCTACTTGTCTTTGTCCAAATCTTATTTATATACGAGATATCACCCAAATACAAATATTCAAGCTTCTTCTCCCCTTAGTGTCCCTAAATATTTATTTTATACTTTGCCTTTCAGGACATTTAGTTTAAGATATAAAATTCAAAAACAAGGAGCAATTACCAAAATATGTCTGAGTGTGAAACTAATATGTAGTTGTGACTTTTATCTCGTAACTTAACAAATCCCCCCCCCCCCCCACACACACACGTGATTAGGTTCGTACGTTGTTACAAGTGGTGCATTGAGCAGCAATCTCAGACAACTGTATTTTCAATGAACAAAAGTTTATTGAACTCTTAAACATGGTACAATTCATTCTTTATCAAATAAAACTCAATTCAACACTAAAATTATATAATACAAATTCTCACTAGCTAAACACAAGTATTAGGTTAAGACCCTACATGAGAATTGTGATCATATCGCCATAACAGATTCTATATATACAAACATGTATAATCCTAGAACTAGTTGATCCTTTGTCTAACCCCTTACTGGTTTGATCTCGCTGTAATTCTTTATTTTCTAGGACATATATAATCAGTTACTCTAATTTTCTCAGTAAGACAATATGGATTAAAATTATCCTTTTGCTGAGCTAATACACACTTTTAACCTTTAAAACTCTCTTAATTAAAATACAGTGTACATGCATAAATCTCTAGGCACATGAATACGTATTAATTAATAGTAACAAGCTCATTTTTATTCTAATTTGACATGTACAAAAGTCCTAGTATAATTCTCATTAATCCTTTCAACTGTTCAGTAATTGAACAATGACTACAGTTACATATGATTTGAATTGACACGAGATTTTACAGTAACTTTTGACTTGGGTCTTCTACATTGGTCTCTACCTTTTTCCAATATTTTACCTTCCTAGGACAAACTGTTCTATAACTTATCACTCCTAAATTCTTTTGGCACTAAGATGGGCTTTCACAATCTTTACCTTACATTCTTCAATCAAGGACATACATAGGATCATCTATTCTATGGCTGTGAAATTCACCATGTGGGCACTGACTTCTTTATAGAATTTTCTTTTCTCTCGTTACGATCACTGGACGATGAAACACACTGACATTATCTTCTCTCGTTTTTAACTAAATGGCATCCCTCATTTCTTACAATAGGAACATGGAATCGAAATCCCGCACACTTTGTTTCCTTATTGTGTTGGACGGAGAAAACTCCTAACCTGTCACTCAGGAAAACCTCATGAGACCTATATGAAGACTCTTGAAGACAACTCTGAGGAAAAAAGCCTTGGGGGGGGGGGTGCCTAACCCTTTTATACGATTACCCCTACCAGCACCTTCTTCAATTTCTTTTCTTCCCCCCTTACTGGAGTCGATTTCACTGACCAATTAGAGTTGCGTTTTTCTGCCAAAACATCATGCGGTCATGTGTGCATGCGACTGATACGTGACAAAGTCTCAATTCAGGAATTATGGCCTTGAGCTTTGGTTTTTGTTTAAGCTAACCTCTATGTCATCTATACTAAATTAATCCCCTTTCCAAAATTTTCTAAGAATTAACTCGAATCTTTAATCTCTTATTTCAAGTGTAAAACTTAAAACTAGCCTCTCATATACAAAATCCTATGACTAATCTTCTTTGCTTTACTTAACCTTATTTTATCATATTACAACTGTAACAGATTCCCTTCCCTTTTTATTTAGCTCAACAAACAATTTCAGCTATATTTTTCAATTGGATGCAAGCATGTTTTTCTTTCTTTTTATTTTTTTGTATTCATTACTTTCAAAGGCTCTTAACGTTATCTGCTTAGGAACAAGCTTGCTTACTTAGTTATCTATACAGGGTTTTTATTTCTTCTCCTGTTACATCGTGATAACTGAAATTTTCACATTCTTAAGTTATCAGGGTGTAACAATGTAGCTGGTAGGAATACAAATATCAGTTAACTGCTATTTCATAAAAATATTGCAGATTATTTGCTAATCTTATGGATTTTTTTATTTTATTTTATTTTTTTAAATGCCACCAGTGTAAATTCATATTTTGATATTCATTAATGTTATTAAAAAAAAGGACTTTCTGACACCTGTTATATTTTTTAGTTAATTAACACTGTAACAGACTCATAAGAATCAAAGGGTGGTAATATGTTATAGGAAAAGGTTTGCTATGGTAAATTTCCTTGTAAATAGCTTTGACTAAGACTTTTTTTGATGGCTTGTTGGAGAGATTTCATTGTAAATGGTATTTGCTGTAGCAAATACCTTTTGACTGTATGGTTATCCTAGGTTGTGAAACTGTTGCTTTGATGTGAGCACTTTCTTGTAGACAAACTGAGTGCATTTTTAATAATGATATTAAATAATTTATTGTATATACTCACTAATATGATTTTAATATTATTGAATTGGAAATTGCAGAAGATTCAGAGTCCATCTCATCTGATGAAGCTGAAGATAAGACTATAGAAAGTTTCAAAAAAACATTCAAAGAGAATGCAAATTTAAGTGTTACATTTAGGTAAGTAATTGCATTCATTTGTTTTGAAATTTTACATATGCTTAAATATTGTTTCCTTTTTAAATTAAAGGACACACATACATTGTATTATATCAATTTTACACACCCATATTATTGTACAGTAAAATTGTTAGGTTAAATATACAATTTAGAAAATCACGTGTCAGAGCAGGACTGACTTCTACCATCTACCCATCCATGTGATGAAATATATCGACTATTTCATGCTTTGCATCCATCTATTTATTCAAATGAAAATATATCATGGCTGGTAGAATGATAATTCAGTGGGAGTATTCTCTGTAATTATCTTATTGGCATATAATTCACTAAAGCCATTAGTAAGAAAGTTGGACTTGATGTGATTTATTTCTTGGCTCTGCATGTTACAAAATTACAAAATGCCTTTTCATATTGCTTTTGGCATTCACAGGAAAGTCCTCTTCATTTATCTAAAATAGTTCTCATTTTAATTCTCGGTTTGGCATAGATCTTGTACAAATCTACAAGAGTTTGTTAATAAGATCAACACTTTTCATCATCGTATCCAGTTCACTCTTGAATTAGAAGAGAACAATCAGATTGCCTTTTTAAATATCCTATTACTTCATCAATCAAATAGTAGCCTTCACATCTTGGTATTCAGAAAGAAACAGATACAGAACTTTACATTCATCCTCTTTCACACCACCATGATTGTCAAAAAATTTTGCACCATTAAGACTTCAGTACAGTGAACACACTCTCTTTGCTCCACTGAAATGCTGCCCTACCAAGAAATAGATCATGTACAGATGGCTTTACTGAATCATATGTCAAAAGATAATAATTATAGTTTCCTTGTTATCTACCTCTCATTGTAATAGTGATACAAGGTGGTCTGTTGGTCACCATTTCCTATGTTCAAGGCATCTCAGAAGGGATATAGCCAAACTGTTTAGATCTGTTGGTTTGCACGTGTCCTTCCATCCCTTCAACAAGATATCTACTTTTCTAGGTTCAGCTAAAGATAAACTCTGCCTTTAGTTCACCCTGGAATGTATCAAATTCCTTGCCACTGTGGATTATCATATTTTGGCCAAACAGATCTGCAACATGCATATGTGATGAACATTTAGACTACATTGTTCCATCAACCACAGCATTCGAGTCTTGCAGAGCATTCTGTCACTATCAGACATTGAGTTCTTTGGAAGATAATTAAGGTTCTCCATCAAAGTAATAATCTATACAAAGAAAGTTGTGAAACCTTGCTACATCGACCAAATCTAAATAGAAACATTGAATATAAATTATCCTTCTTATGGGAAATAGTTCTTCACAGATTCCAGAATTAACTTAAATTTATTTATTTATTTTAATCTTGTTATAATTATTTTTACTAGAACCTTAATATAATTAGACCATGATGCTCTACTTCATGTATGTAGAACCTAGAACTGTTAATAAACTGGATGTTATATATCATTTTATTTATATATTGCATTAGATTTCTTCCAAATAATATAGCTGATAAAATTCAGTAATGTTTTTAATAATATGAAAGCCATATGTAGCAATCTCACCAAAATAGAACTAGTAGCCATCAAGTCATTAAAAGCTAATAAGGATATACTTATAATAATGTCTAACAAGGGTAATGCAATGGTCATCCTAAACAGATCTGCTTACATTCATCAAATTGATCAAATAGTCTCTGATATTAGCACTTATGAGCTAGTGAACTATAATCCAACTAACAGGATTAAGAAGAAAGCTGTTAAATTAAGTCTGCCACTTCTTGGCCATCAGCACTGTTAAAAAACTATTATCACATTATCCCTACTTTCCAGAATATATGGGTTCCCCAAGTTTACAAACATAATGTTCTGCTTTGGCCAATAGTTGAAAGTATAGACAGCCCTATTTATTACCTAGCCAAGAAATTAGTATCAACACTCAAGGAGTTGGTAGGTCATTCCCCCTCCTATATAAAGAAAACACAACATTTCATAAACAAAATTAAAAGCATAGTGCTCAGCAAAGATGATTTATTAGTCTGTTTTGATGTTTCTGCTCTTTTCACAAATGTCCCAATCAGTGACACAATTTTCTCTTACAGAACAGATTTCTGTCTGATATTACAGCTCTCTTTGCCCTGCATACTATGTTCCAGTTACTTCATGCAGCAAAATAATTTTTACCTACAAAAAGAAGGTACAGCCATGGGCTCGCCACTATCTCCCCAAATTGCTAACTTTTGTATGGAAGCTTTTGAACAGTGTGCTCTAGATTCCTTTACTTTAATACGTACACTTTGACTTAGATATGTGGACAATGTTGTCGATATCTAGCCACATGGCAGCCAAGCTTTAAACACCCTGCTCAGTGACCTGAACAAACAGTATGAGCGCATACAATTTACTATTGAAATTGAAAATCAAAACTCGCTTCCTTTTCTGAATACACTGGTCACACATCTTCTTCCTTTCCTCAGGCAGTCTTTTCTTTCACAAGCTTACACATACCGGCCATTATATACATGCTAAATCTGTGTGGCCATACCACTTGAGATTAGCTCTTCTAACACATTCCTCGATGCTAACAAAGAAAACAACATGACATTGTTAGCATTCAGGAATGTGTTAGCAGATCTAATCTCAGGTGGGATGGCCACTTAAACAGAATAGAAGAGGAAAGATCAGCTAAACAAGTGTACTCTGCCAGGATGCAGGAAAGAGACTTAGAGCACAACCAAGATGTAGATGGATTGATACAGTAAAAAGTACCTTAGAAAGGAGAAATATAAAATCTGATGATATTGAAATGTTGATAGATAACAGGCTAATCTGGAGGAAAATTGTTGATGTTGATCAAAGTTAGTAATGATGGAACTTTTATGTAGTAGTAGTAGTCATAAGATCCTGTACCCTCCCCCCCCCCAAGTGTATATGTCAGGAATTTGATGATGATGATAATCTTATCACTATGCTTCACAAAAACTTGGAGTCATTAACATCCTCAAAATCAAACATTTGTTGTAATAACAAGTTCTTAAACAAGAATTACACATTATTCTCTGTTTATTCATACTAATTATTTTATAAATAATATAGGCTATATCAAGTTAAGTTGTATTTTTGTTCCAACTGGCAATTTTTTTTTAGTATGTTATTAGTGCAGGATAAAATTAAATATCTCATTTTATGTCTTTCAAGTTAGTGGTTTGCAGTAGTTTTTAAATTGGTTAGTGGAGTTATAAAATTTAAAATTTCATATGAAAATTTGACAAATTTTGATATTTGGATTATACCTAGTGAAAATGTTGAGGAGGAGGATGACTGGACAGATGATGGAAGTGAAACCAGTGATGAAAGTATCGAATCAGAGGATGCTGAATCAGGTACCAGTATTTAAATATTAAATATATATAGACATTGCTGTATTCAAGTTTATTGTTGTCAACATGTAATGGTGATGGAAGTTTCTTTTACCTTCCCATAAGAATTAACGTAATATAGAAGGATAAAAAGCAGAGATTCAGAGTTTACTGTAGCATGGGAGTACATCATTCCTCTCACAACAGTAATCCTGAATAGAATGTTTGAAAAATTGTGCTAGGAAATGTATTTTTATATTAAAAATAATCAGCTGTTCCCCAAAACTAAGTCCGGCCTCTAGAATTCATCGATGTCTTTGGGGTCATCAATCTAACAGATAAGCTTAGGTGTTGATGGTTATTCATGACTTAGTTTTAACGGTATTTAACAACACAAAGTTGTTAATAAAAAACTATTTTATAAAAAAGATATTTTATTAACTTGCTTATATTTTGCTGAATTTCAAATCGGTATCATTAGAGCACAACACTATGTATGTGCGACAGTGAGTAAGTGAAACAATACAATTATAACAGACAAAAGATCTAAAGTCCTATTTTGGTGCCTTCTAATGTAAAAAAATAAATAAAAATACAGCTATGTCAGAGTTGCTCATAAGATAACAGTCATCATCATCATCATCAAATTCCTGCCATGTACCCTCAAGGGGTGTACAGGATATGACAGTACTACATGAAAAAATTACATCATTTCTAACTTCCTATCTACAATTTTCCTCCAAATCAGTCTGTTACTTGTCAAGACTCCAACATTATCTGATCTTATATTTCTATCGTCTAAGGCACTTTGTACCATATCAATCCACCTATATCTTGGTCTTCCTCTGGGTCGTTTTCCTGCCAACCTGGCAGAGAACACTTGTTTTGCTAATCTTTCCTCTCCCATTCTATTTAAGTGACCATACCATCTGAGATTAGCTCTGCTAACGCATTCCTGGATACTGACAATGTCAAGTTCTTTCCTAATATCCTCATTTTTAATATGATATTGCCATTGATGCCATCTGTTCATGCCTCTAATCTTTCTCAGGACTCTCATATCTGCGGTCTCTAGTCTTTGGTCAAGTGTTTTACTTCTGACCCAGCTCTCAGATCCATAAGTTAAAATTGGTTTGAACACAGTCTTGTATACAGCTAATTTAGTGTTCCGACTAATTTCTTTCTTATTCCATATGAATTTATTCAATTGACTTCCCACGATACCAGCTTTGCTGATTCTGTTGTCTATTTCTATATTTAGTTTACCATCTTCAGTAAAAATTGTGCCTAAGTAGCTGAAATGTTTTACTTGTTCCACAGGTTCTCCATTCACAACACAGTTGACATTTTCAATGATTCTGCCTATTTTCATTGTCTTTGTCTTTTTATTGCTGACTTTCATACCATATCTATTACAACAGCTATTCAATTTAGTCAGAGAATCTTGCAGACTTGTAGCGGATTTATTTAGAAGTATAACATCATCCGCATAAAGCAAAGAGCTGACATTAACATCTCCAATTTTGATATCAGATTTAATACCACTTTCCTTCATTATGTGATCCATATAGATAATGAATAACAGAGGGGATAATGTACATCCTTGTCTCACACCAGATTTAACATTAAACCATCTTCCTGTACTTCCTTCAATTCTAACTGCTGACTCACAACTCAAATAAAGACTAAGTATTGCTTGATATAATGCCCCATTGACACCATATAACTGCAGTGTATTGAATAGCTTCTCTCTTGGCACCTTGTCATATGCCTTTTCCAAATCGACAAAACTTAAATACAGATCTTTGTTATATTCCCATGCTTTCTCGACTATTTGTCGTAAAGTGAAGATCTGATCCTGACAGCCTCTATTTGGCCTGAATCCAGCTTGTTCTTCACCAAGCTTTTCTTCCACAATTCTTCTCAACCGTTTCTCAAGTATACTTGCATAGATCTTGCCAGGAACACTCAGTAGGGAAATACCTCTGTAATTCTCACATTCAGTTTTATTTTCCTTTTTATATATGGGTACTATGAGAGCTCTACTCCAATCATCGGGAATTCGTCCCTCTGTCCAGGCTTTCTGAACTATGCAGTGCAGCCACTGTAAGACTCTTATACCACCATACTTCAGCATTTCTGGTCGAATATCATCTACTCCTGCTGCCTTTCCACATTTCAAGCCTTTGATGGCTTTTTCTACTTCAAGTATGGATATGTATTCCTGACTGCATGCCTGGTCAGTGTTTTTTATCACTGTGCTGTCATCACTGCTTGTTTCATTTAGCAGTTTTTCAAAGTAATTACTCCATACTTCAAGGATATCTTTTTCTCCTGTTTTCATTTCACCTTTATCATCTCTAATTCCTTTTACAGCACTCTTTCTCCATTCCTAAGCTTCTTCAACAACCTCCAGAATATTTTGCCACCTTCTTGATATTTATTTTCTATATTCTTGCCAAAGTCCTCCCATGACTTTTGTTTAGCTAGTTTTACACACTGTTTAGCTTTCTTACATTTGTCTCTGTATTCTGTAAGAGTAAAAGCTGACTTATTTGCCAGGAACTTTTGATATGCTTTCTTCTTTTCTTTCACTGCCTCTTTAACTTCCTGTGTCCACCAGGGAGTTCTGATTTTTTTATCTTTGCACACAACCTCACCACATGCCTCTCTGGCAGAATCAATCAGTGTTTCCTTCAGAGTTTGCCACTGAATCTCCAAGGCTTGATTCCTGTTCTCAAACTCTTTCATTTTCTTTTCAATAATATTTCTGTATTTTAGTCTACAGTTTACATCTGAGAGCTGCTCAACTTTTATTCGCTTTAAAACTTTCTTACATGTTATTCTTTTCAATATGAAATTCAATTTTATCCTGCTCAAGACTAAATAGTGATCACTTCCAATTTCAAATCCTCTGTACACTCTGGTGTCCTGCACCAGGGAGAAAACATCACTATCAACAATAACATAGTCAATGAGACTTTTCTTATTCCTAGCCTCTTCTCTCCATGTGAATTTGTGCACATTTTTATGTTGGAACATGGTGTTAGTAATAACCAGTCCATGTCCTGAGCAGAAATCCAACAGATATTTGCCATTATTATTAACTTTGCTCTTTTCTCCAAATTTTCCCAAAATATTTTTGTATGTCTCACAATCATTTCCTACTCTACTATTTAGATCCCCAACAAGGACCAACTTTTCCTTTTTCATTGTGTCAGTTGCTTTTTCTAAAGCCTCAAAAAATTCCTCCACTTCTACCTTAGTAGAAGCTTCTGTGGGACCATAGGCACAAATAAGTCTCATTGTCCAGTTCCCCATTCTCATATTTGCCCACATTACTCTACTTGAGACTGACTGCCATTCAAGAAGATTAGCCTCGTATTTTGTGTTGAATACTATGGCTACTCCTTCTTTTCCTTGATTGTTATTGCCTGAATATAACATTTTGTACTTATTGCTCAGAAAGATCTCACCAGTTTTGGTCTTTTTTGTTTCAGTCACCCCTATTATGTCGATCTGGTACTTATCTAATTCCTCAGCTAGCTCCATTTCTTTGCCATTCAGGCTTCTTACATTGATAGTACCGATCTTTAACTCTGGTGATGTTGAGTTGGGGTTTGTTTTCAGATTTGTTCCAGTAGCTGACTTTTCGCTGTTCGCCCTGGTTCCCTGGCGAAAACAACGGGGGGCCTTGTTTAACCGGGCGACGCCCCAGCCGGCATGAAATTTTGTCATGTTGTACCATCATTTTTTATTTTGGTTTAACCAATAAGAATACAATTTGGTCGGCTAAATCCCAAATTGCCAGCCCATCCTCGTTCGTTCACTATCAAAGTAGATACCCAACAGGGTGCACCACGAGAAGGTGAGGATTGGACAATTGATCACTTCCAATTTCAAATCCTCTGTACACTCTGGTGTCCTGCACCAGGGAGAAAACATCACTATCAACAGAAGCCCTGGTCAGTTCTCTGCATTCCTTTAAAGGCTATGTGGAGGTCACCTCTCAGTTATACAGCTTTGACCCTTAAGCACCCCTAAGATAACAGTCTCCCAAATTATTAGCAAATTAATGCAACCATATTTGTTCAGGTTAGGAGAATTCTTCATAGCCATGACGGACTCAAAAAATAATCTTTCGGATCTGTAAAGATTTCTAGATAGCACATTAGTTTTTTTGTGTCCAAAGCGTGGTCTGCTGGTCCTGACTTGCCATAATAATGATAGTGAATGTATCTTTTATGTTCTTCCAAAACATAAAAGATATTATGGCAAGTCAGGACTGGCAGACCATGCTTTGGACACCTCTTCACACAGGATTAGATGGAAGAAAACTATTGTGCTATTTAGAAGTCATTGCAGATCCGAAAGATTATTTTTTGAGTCAGCCATGGCTATGAAGAATTCGTCTAACCTAAACAAATATGGTTGCATTAATTTGCCAATAATTTGGGAGACTGTTATCTTATGAGCAACTCCCACATAGCTGTATTTTTTATTTATTATTATTTTTTTTTATATTAAAGGGCACCAAAATAGGACTTTAGATCTTTTGTCTTGTGCTCTGATGATGCTGATTTGAAATTCAGTGAAATATAAGCAAGTTAATCAAGGCACAAGACAAGGGGACCCAATATCACCAATCATCTTCTTCATCACACATCTGGGAAGAACACTAGATAAAATTAAAAAAGAAGGTGGAGGCATTTCAATAAATGGCATGAGAATAAACCACCTCTGCTTTGCAGATGATATCGTCCTGATTGAAAAAGATGCGGCAAGGCTGGAACAGACATTGAAAACACTATACACAGAAGGAAAAAGATATGGACTAAATGTCAACTTTGAAATAACTAAAACAATGATATTCAGACAACAGGAGTTACTGAACAGAGTTAATAGACTCATTTCAACTGGAAAATGTGGAACACTTCACATATCTTGGATGCCACATGACGCATGACTTGGACCCCAAAAAAGAGATAAAAATTAGAATCGCCAGAGCAACAATCATTTTAAAAGCCATGGACAAAATATGGAAGAGCCAAGCTATAAAGATGCAAACTAAACTGCGCATTGTAGAAACCTATATCTTCAGCAGCATGCTCTATGGATGCGAGGCCTGGGTACTCCTGAGAGAATCTGAAAGGAGGATATTGGCATTTGAGAGGAAGTGCTATAGAAAGATCTTGAGAATAAGCTGGATACAGAAAGTGAACAATGAGGAAATCTACAGAAGAATATAACCAAAAGAAAACCTGATCCAGAAAATAATCAAAAGGAAACTACGTCTATTTGGCCATATATGTAGAATGAATGATGAGAGAAAATTAAAAACATTGCTATTTGGAATGATTGAAGGAAAGAACAAAAGAGGAAGACCAAACAGAGAATGGGGGTGATGACATTGTCAAATGGTGTGGAAACTCTATACACAAACTGAGTCATCTTGCACAATATAGAATGCAATGGAAGAATCATATCAAGATGGCAGCAGACACCTATGGGCATTGGACCCATGGTTGTTGATGATGATGATAAGCAAGTTAATAAAACATCTTTTTATAAAATAGTTCGTTTGGTGTTGATAATACTGTTAAAAATAAGTCATGATGGCTTGGGGGTTTCCAATCTTTTAGAGCCTCTGTAGTGCAGTTAGTCTATATGAGTCCTTTGGTTGTTAAGACTCAAGTCTGAATTCTGTCTATGATGCGATGAACCTTTATCAGGTCTTTTCAGTTAGTGAGTTAGCTGGTCTTGTACCAAGGTGGAGGTTCCCCTCCACCTCCTGGAAACTTGACTGTTTCATTCTTCAGAGAAAAACTGACAGTGAATGCATACACAAGTCTAAGTATAAATACTTACTCTCAGGGATGTAGCAAATGAGTGGCATGCTGGCTGTATTAATTTGCTGTGACTATCTAATGAGGGGACTCTGCCTGATCTAAGGGATGGATGGGTTGAAGAAGAAGAAGAAGAATCAACTTTTATAGATGGAATTGACATAAAATGTTATATACACATGAAAAGTACACTAACAAAAATAATTACAATTGGTAATTGCCCCTAAACTTTTATTAGATTGCAAGAGAACATACTAGGATTGCTGTAGATTTATGGGACTTTATGAAAAAACAATCTTCCTGCCATTGGCCTAGCATAGCTAGGCCAATGATAGGAAGATTGTTATGGGTTTGATTTCAGTTGCTGACTCAAGGTGCTAACCTTTTTTCTGCCATTTCCTGAGTTAATCAACCTCTATCATAGGCTAGTAGGACTCTTCCCCCCCCCCCCCCCCAGATTGTCTTTAATCCTCTTTAACAGAGAGACTGACTGTAGAACGTGCAGTAAATGTAAGGTTTAGTATGAGATGGCACTTGTCTGCTATAGTCTCATTTACACTAAGCTTTTGGTAATGACTAAGGGCAGAGACCCTACTAGATTTTTACAGTTGATTTCAGGATTAAAAGAGCTTTGACCTACTTGTAGGGAAATAGAAAATAAAAGAGCATTAGAGTTTTTAAATACTTTTCACTGGCCTTAATGAACAAGTGATTTTTGTGTAATTATTGCAGTTGAAGTTTTTCTCAATAGTGGATATAGTCATTTATTCAGTTAGTTTGTAAGTCTCAATCATATCATCTTTCTCCTGTTTGCTAGTGTGTGCCATCTACAAATTCTCACTTTATCTTCATAATCGGTATTCCACAATCCTGATATAATTTTTAACACTTTCCTTTGTACTCTCTCCAATATATATCAGAATCACAACAGAAACCAGGAGACCAGACTTGCACACAATAGTGAGGTCTTATCAAGGCCTTGTAAAGAGGCAAAATGACATCCTTTTCTTTACATATGAATGTTCTTTTCATCATTGCAATTATCTTTTGAGTAGTATTTGCAATCTTTGCTACATGGCCCCTGAACTTCAAATCTACTAACACTCCAAGATCCCTAGCCTTATCAGTTTCTTCTAGCATAATCCCACCAATATAATACGACATTGGATATCTAACCACACCGAAGTGCATGACTTTACATTTACTGACATTCATTTTTCCATTCCCACAATTCCAGTCTATTCAAATCATTCTGCAAGCTGCATATCAGCAGCATTCCTGATCACCCTACCTGTCTTTGCATCATCAGCGAATAATTTCACCTGTCAAATCTTTCCCAATGTCATTAATGTAGAGATTCAATAACAGTGGACCAAGGACTGATCCTTGTGGTACACCAGTGGTTACCTTAAATTTTGCAGGCTCACATCCCCCCCCCCCCCCATATACCACTTTTTGGTATCTGTCAGTCAGCTATCCTCTTATACATACAAATATTTTATAATTCAAACCCATATTCTCCAATTTATGCAACAATCTTCCATTCTGTATTCTGTCAAAAGCTTAGCAAAAGTATCATGGTGTATCCATTCCCCTTGTCCTAGTTTAGTGGTAACATTATTATAGAATCTGAGCAAGTTGCTAAAACATGAACTTTCCTTTGTAAACCCATACTGTTCATTGCAAAGTAAAGATTCTTTGTCAACCCATTTCTGAGTGGGAGTCCAAACCAACTTTTCCTAAATCTTCACCACCACTCCTGAGATGATGATTGGTTGATAGTTGGATACATCAGTCTTTGCATCACCCTTGTGCAATGGGATTACCACATTCTTTCCACTCCTATGGGATCTTCCTTCTGTATATTAAGGCTTAAGTGCTGGGAGGACACGAGGTTTGAGGTTTAGTGGAATATTTACAGCACTAGGAAAGGATTTAAAACTAACTTTAATGCTTCCAATATTTTGTCTGTCACTGAGATATGGAATTGCAAATAACCCTTGTTATTTGTAATCAATACTAAATGCAACACATGGGTGACACTGAGGTCCTATCTAGGTGGTGCATCCTCTATTGGCATTTGTAGGCATCCTGTAAAATGGAAATTGCCAAAATTTTACATCCTAGGCCATCTACAAATGTCCATAGAGGGTGCACCACCTAGATAGGACTTCAGTGTCATCCGCATTTCATTTAGTATTGTGTTGTCTTTGTGTGTGTGTGTGTTATAAGAGTTATTTGTAATCTCTGAAGATGTCTCAGTGACTAAGAAGAAATATTGGAAGTATTAAAATTAGTTCAAATTAAGTGGATATTGAATCCAACCTTACGGACATTGAACTTAAAATTAAAATTAGTTTTTAATCCTTTCCTAGTGTCGTAAATATTTCATTAAACCTCCAACATGAATAATCTTCCTTGTTCTGAGACTCAAATTATATAACTTGGTCAAAGGAATAGCCAGTTCATTTGTGCTGATATCCCATCAGTCCCTATTGATGAATTCTTATTGAGCTTGTGCAACAGCTCTATACCTCCCCCCTCTCATACACCTGAGTTTCATCATCCACTGAAGAGGTAGTAGTGAGCTCAATGTTACATAGGAAATAGCTTTTAACAAAATGGACACTCATTAGTTGAACAATCTCTTCTGCATCTGTCACTCACCCACACACACCATCTGCATTTCATATTCATTCTTTTTTTTTTTTACTTGCAGCATAATGATAGAATTCTGTGGGGTTGTCTTTAGCTTGTAGAGCCACTTTCTTTTCATACTTACACTTAGCTTTTCATACAACAGTTGACTCTTCTGGACTGCTCTTTATAATTTTCATAACTGACATTATTCGTATGCACACAGTATTCTGACCCCATCATCTTTTTCATATAAATTTCTTTCTAATTAGATTGCACATCCATTTCACTCCTGCCCTATTTATTTTTTGAACTCTCAGGACACATTCTGATATTTAAGTTCATCATTTAAGTATTTTTTTGTTTATTAAATGCTTCCCATCCAGCAACTAATACTATTTTGCTGAACCCAGCATAAGCCTCAGTTTATCATAATTTCTGGCTTTTTTGTAGTTCAACATGTAACATTTTCTGAATGGAACATTCATAAACTTAGCCACTTCCCAAGTGAGTACTGCATGATCATTGTCATCAGAAATAGGCAGAATAGTAATCTTTAACTGAAATACCCTCTGACACTAATCAAATCTAACACTCTTTGACCTCGAGTTCCTTCTGTCACATGCTGCTTGAGGAAGTTGTCCTGCAACAGCTCAATAAATTCAGTTTCATTCTTCTCATGAGATTTTATTTCCATCCAATCAATGTTCGATAATTAATGTCCCACATTATGTTTATTCTTTTCATACCTGTCGTCTTTATTTGGTGATGCATATCTTCATCACTAGTAACCGATCCACTAGGTGTAAAACAGTACTCCACTATGTATTTGATCATGTTAGACTCCACCTTACAGCAGATGGCTTCAAATTCACTTCCACACTACAAACTGTTACTAGTATTACAATAGTAATTCTCAATACTAACTAGTTTTATTTTACTCCCAAAATATTTCTTAAACTCTGCTAGTCAAAAGCATGAGCTTTGATTATTGCTGTGTTCATGTCTCAGCTTCATAATGCAAAACAGAGAGAATTAGACTGTGGTAGATTTTAAGTTTTGTTTTTATTGATATTCTTGTCTTTCCAAACTTTCCATAATTCTTTGAACACTTCTTAAGCCATTTCCAATCTTGTACTCACTTCATTCCTCACTTCAATAATATCAGTTACATAGTACCAAGATTTGAATAATTTGTTAAAAATGTTTTTTTTTAAAAATGGACACTATTATATTTCTAGTGAATTCTCTGGGAATTTTAAAAATTTTGATAGAAATATGATTTCAATCTCATGATACTATTCCTATCTCCTTTTAGCATTTCTCTAGTAATCTCATCATATTTTGGAATTTATGAATTGAATTTTAATTTATTTATGCCCACTTTGTCATGATGGTACCTTTCCCTTCAGTTATATTCTTATTTTTATCCTTTTATGCCTTCACTCCATTCTCTTTCTTCCTATATATCTAATTAATAGCTTCATATAGTCCTTTGTGATTATTCTCTCTCTTACAGCATTCTCTGCTTTCACTGCCATGTTGTTAAACGACTTTGTCAACTGTGCTTTTGTTTTTGATTTCCCTGTACCTTAGTCTGTTCTCATTATTTGGTTCTGTTCGAGCCTCTTCCTAGATTCTCTTCTTTCATCAGTTAACTGCATTGTTTCACTGCTCAAATAGGTCTGTTTTTGCTTTTATCTAATCCCTAAATCAGATTGACTGGTTTCATGCACAGCCCTCTTGAAGCCATCCCCCCCCCCCACACACATTTTTAAATCACATTCTTTCTGGCTAGCTCTTTCATAAGATCTGAGCAACTCATCCTGGTAAATTTTAACACTATCAGCATTGCTCAATCTTCAATGTTAAGAAACAGTTGTAGGCCTTGGGGTACATTTTCGTGGTTCCAGTTGCAGTGTGCTCTTAACAAGGTAGTTCTCAGATCTTATCTCTGTATGTTCTAGTGTTGCACACAGAACTTACCCATTTACTATTAATTAGACCATAATCAGGTATGTTCTTGTTGATACCATCAGGTGATACCAATCATTTTTCTAAATATCCCTAGGCTTGAAGTTGTTGGTTATTCTTAGGCCATTTAGCTTATATAATGAAGTTTTTCACCATTGTCATGCAATTATCAATTCCAAACAGTCCAATTACTCTTGCCCAGTAATTAGAATTACTGCCAACCTTGGCATTCAAATCTCATAAAATAGCTGCACCTTTCATAAAAATGCTTGATATATCTTGTAGCTAGTTAAAGAAGCACTCTTTGCCTCCATCTTCTGACTCCTCAATAGGAGCAAAGCAACTGACCATATTCAAAGCTTTAATCCAGTTTTAAATTTAGCAATTAAGAGCCTTGCATTGGTACAGTTATATTCAAGAAGAGTATAATTTACATTTCTAAGTAACCATCTCCCTGTAGATATTTGCCATCCTGAGTATGTGAATCAATGCTGCCTTTCTGAATATCACCTTTGTCTACCCATCTTACTTCTTTTCTACTTCTAGTAGAGCAAGTAGTTCCATTTTGTGCCTGTGAAATTCTTCAGTAAGGGCATCAAGTAAAATGTTGTGATTCATTGACCTTATGTTAAAGGTCCCTATGGAATGAAAAGTTTTACTATGTCTTTGGAAGAATGATTTTTTGTTTGTTTCAGGGCCCAAGAAAATCAACTGACCAAATTTGATTTTGAATTTGGGTATAGAATAAACACCATTCCAGTGATAGGCCTTTGTGAAAAAATGGGTGTCGCTGTATCCCTCAGTTTGCTTCAGCTGCTGGACTCAGGTAGACTGCTACACAGAATATCGGCTGATAACAATTCAGAGCAGAAATCATTGCAGATACCTGGCCTCCACTGTTTTTATTTCTTGAAGTATGGTGATGCTTCTGGAAGAATCACCATACATCAACTAATACAGCATCATTGACAGTTGGCTTATGCAATTTGAGCTGATGGAAATTGGAAGATAGGTAATTTCCCTGATTGGGGGTGAGGTGAGGGGGTTGGCAGATAAATTATGAGAAGTTGAGCAGAAGAGAAGTAATGTTTAGAACAAAAGAAAAGAATACTAAGCTTTTGGAGGCTGAAGAGGTTGTGAACTTGATGTGTTTAGATCAGCACAAGCTAGATATGAATGTTAGTCCCCAAGCAGAAAAATTGATTTTGGTTGGTGAGCAGAGTATTACCAAAAGTGAGGCATGGTATTTTGCTTCCTGAAAATATGGCAGGATTGTGATGAATTGTATTAAAATTTATTAAATTATCTTCACTTTACTTGTAAATAGCTAGAAGATCAATGTTTAAGGCACTTGCTATAGAATATTTCGAGGCTTGTCATCTGAGTGATGATGATTAGCCTGTATTTTCACCCACTACAGAATGGAGGCTTCTCCTATTGTAGGAGAATTGTATTGGGTCTACTTCTCCCATGGTGACCCAGTCTATCTTGAGAGAGTGTATACATATTTGTAGGAATGAATGTATGAAGGTGAAAGACAATCACAAACATCTGTGCCCTAACAGCCTCTTGGCTGGAGAGCGAATATACTAACCACTTGACCAACCAGGCTGGTTTGCGATCTGAATACTACAAGATATTGTGAATGATGGAAACTTCCCATTCTTGGGAAGTTTAACACAGTAATATTTATTAAGATTAGGTTGTTTTTTTTAAGTCTTTCGAGTTTGTACTTGCTACAAACTTGAAAGACTTCTTTTAGAATTAGCAGCAGTCCAAGGCATCCAAGGGAGATGGAAGATCTCCCAGTTTAACTAGTATATGATGCAAGGAACAGGGTGTAGAGGGGGGAGAGAAAAGTGGATTCTTAGGAGATCTGGAAAGTGCAGTCAGCTTGAGGTTTGAAAGCAGTGCAGAGATATTTTTTTTAAAGTTCTAGCTACTTTTTTTGAGGTGCCTTGGATAGGAGTAATTTAGCATTGCTGTAATCTATTGTTGAAAGGAATGTGAAGAGATGGAAAGAACAATTATTTTGTTGATCTCTTTAGCATTGTAACTATACAATGCTAAAGAGATGCAACTATTGGACAAAAAAAGGTGTGGCAAATAAAAAAAAAAGTGAATTCAGCAGAATGCTCTGTGGATTGGAAGTAACGATGAGTAACAGTGTTAAGGTAGTGAAAACATTTCAAGTACAGGGAAGGAAAAAAAAAATTCTCTTGCTGATAATGTTCATAGCAGAAGACCAAGAGCAGTATTATTATAATAACTGCTGAGAAAGCTATCTGATCACCAACAAACAATATAGAAATTGTTTTAAATATGCCATCAGAAAGGATTCACTAGATGGTTTCAGTCAGGTCAATCATGAAGAAAATATCAAATGAGGTCCCTGTGATTATACAGATCGATGTATAATTACTTTACCATTGTAACCTCAAATGAAAGAAGTTTGGAGTCTCCACAGCATGCTTGACATGTCCTTTAAGGGTATTGCTTGGACTTTAAGAGAAATATGTGTGTGTGTGTGTGTGTGTGTCGGGGGGGGGGGGGGGATCAGAACCTCTACTTTGCTGACCAAAAATGACATCAGCTACTTCTGGCCTCTGTTAAGTGAGATGGTGTTTCACCAGATGATAAAGCTCATCTGCCACCTGGTGATGAGGGGGTCTAGTTGTTCACCATCTAGGAATATCCTGTTACAGGAATACTCACTGACATTATCAGAATCCTTTTTTTGAAAATGGGCATTGTTGTGAGAAAGGTGCATTTGGCCATTGGTACATAGGTTTTAAATAGGTGGTAATTTCATCTGGAAGACAGTTTCATACACAGTTTATGTATGAAAATCAGTATTGACACTTAGAATGGGGGATTAATAGAGTTAGAGCTATACAGGTGCTAGGAATTTCTGAAAATGTCCTGTGATGACTACATGCAGTAATGTCTCGATGTCTTTATGAATATTGAGAATAGTGTTATAAACAGGAAATACCAAGTGTCAGACTTGTGACTAGAAACAGCTGATTGATGCAAGAAGCAGATAGAGATCATAAGGACCAATAGAAGTGTTACAAATGACCAGATGATTTATGCATTCTAGGACTGCTGTGGGATCATCTGAATACAACATGTGTTGGATAGTGTCCTGAATGGGATTCAACAGCAAACAGCCACCTATCATGTCAGTCAGTCCAACAAAAACAAACAAACAAAAAAGCCCCAGTTAAGATGTGGAGGAGACACTAGATGACTGGAGAACACTGTAATAGGGTGATTAATCCAGATTCCTGACATATAGACAGAAAAAAGGTATGATGACAGCATAAAACTGTGGACCCATCATATTCACCCAAAGCAGTTTCAGTAGAATGATGTTAATCTGGGTATGTTTTTATGGAATTCTTAGGCCTAGTGCTTTTTCTGGGATGGTACACAATTATACAGCATTCTGGCACATTTATTAACAGTGACATATGAATGCTATCATTTTATTCAACTTTTCCTGCTAGCAAGGAATACATATCGAACCTATTGTTTTCGAAAAGAAAAAAAAAGCACTGCATAGGTCCCTTGATAAATTTAGAGCCATGGCTAAGAGGTGCAACTTGAACATCGTTACCAATCACTTACCCTAGATGTGATTGTTAACAATGTTCAATTTTCATCTTTCAGTCATTTGCCTTATTTTTATCAAGGGGCCTAAGCAGTGCTCTGTTTTGGAAAACAATATTCTTTGCTAGCAGGAAAAGTTGAATAAAGCAATACAGCATTCTTACGTCATGTGTCACTGTTAATAAAGGTGCTATTATGTCCACCTTCCCAGAAAAAGCACTGGCCCTAAGAATTCCTTAAAAACGTGCCCCAATTAGCATAATTTTACTACAGCTGCTTTAGCTGAACATGATGGGTCCACAATGTTATGCTGTTCAAATCCATGTAGCTGTCATCATCCATTTTTTTCAGACTGCATGTCAGAAGCTTAGTTAAGATGGCTGGAGAACACAGTAATAGAATGATTAATCTGAGGCTTTTTGTTGGTCTGACACAATATCTCAAGGTGGCCATTTGTTGTTAAATTCCATTCATTTTAATCCAGTTGAGCATGTTTGAAATGTTAGGGAGAATGAGATGTTTGTGATGTCTCACACCGACAGGAAATCTGATGTAACTGCAGGAATTCATTGTGTCAACGGAACTTGGTTAATTGATGTCCCAGCAGATTGAGGGCTGTTCTGAAGACTCATAGTGGTCCATCATGCTATTATATAAATAGGTAGGTGTCTCTAATAAACATTGGAGCAGGATATTCCAGTGATGCCACATGTTTTAACAGTTTTATTTTTTTAATTTTTTTATTGTACAAAAGTTCTTTATTCAAAAGCACTGCCTTCAATTCTTGAACCACTTACACAGTCTTTCTCTGTGCTTAAGTTTCCAAACAAAATTAAATTTAGAAACAGGCTCTCTTAGTCAGTATTAAGTTCCTTTTTCTGTCATTAAAATGATTAAGCACCTCTTGTTTTGTATTAAGTTCCTCAACGATTTTCATTGTAGTTCAATGTTATTAGATGTCCAAATAAATAACATTTATTAATAGCTTCTCTGTCTTAAAACAAGCATTTCAGAAACAACTAATCTAGGTGTCTTCTCCCTAAACAGGATGTAGCACATCAGTAATTTTGGACCTCCACCTCTATCATCAAAATTTGATATCATTTTACAGATAAAGATATTTATTACTTATTTCTGTAATGAATGAATAAATAAAATCAATGTAGATTCAATTGATACATTTTTAATTAAATCGCACGTTATTGTTTAGGGCTTGTGTATGTATCAAAGAATGCATTGGTTTAATTTCTGAATGTGTGACACATTATGCTGGTTAAGAAATATAAGAAATTAATTTTTTTGAATTACTTGTTTGTATGCATCATTATATTCATTTAATATAAGTTTGTTTGTATATAATTTTAGTAGGAGATGACGTGATCCAAAAATTTTCCAACATTTCTGTTACCGAAGATGTGGAAAAAGGCAAAGCAGTTAAAGCACAGCTTGGTAAGATTTTTTTTTCTCTTCTTCTCTCTCTCTACATGTAATGAAAATATGTCTTTTAGCTAACATTGCTAAATTGGATGTGTTAATGTTAAACATTTAGCCAGCTATAGAGATGTTCACTGAATTAGCTAAAATGGATATTCTTTGTGAAACATAGATTATCACTTTAGAATGTGATATAAACAGGACAAAGTTTTTGGTAACTAGTAGGCTGATCAAGATTATCTGGTTGTGAACTCTGTATTGCATGTAGACCCACATAATAGGAAAATTCTGTGATAGTTGTATAACAGGTTGGTCCATAATTTTAATAACAATACTGATAAAAAAATTGTATTTAAAATGAATTTCAATTAGTATGTAATAATTCTTAGAGAAAATTAGTATACCGTTGAAGAATGCAGTGATTAGGGGTGCCGACCCCCACGTGCAGTCGAAAATCTGCTTATAACTTTTGACTTACCAAAAAAACTTAACTCGACTTGGAAGCTTTACCACTAACATAAACAGTCGATTAACACATATTTTGTATATGTTATATGTATTATATACTGTATTCTTACAAGAAAGTAAGCTAGAGAATACAAATGATAAGAAAATCATAAGAGAAAATACATTTACAGTTCTCTACTGCATTTATTGATACCGTGAGTTTACTTCGTCTGTTTACAAGATGAATCATCTGTCTGTCAGTACCTACATCAATACTGTCTTACATGATACAAAACACTGTAGATATTATATGTATTATTAACACTAGAAATCAAAATTGAAAAGCTATTGTGAAAAAGAAATTCATATTTTTTTACAGGTATAATGATTCATGCATTGATAACGAAGAAACAGCTCTATGATTCTTAATGGCATCTTAGTGTAATCGATATGATTGCTTCACGGTAGCCTAGCCTATACACTAATGAATGAATCATTATAAAATTTTTATTTTATGTTAATTAATCAATTGATTGTATAAAATTAACTAATCAATTAATAACAGTTAATTATATGCAGTTATGATTTAATACTGCATCTTTACATTTATTTCATTTTGCTCCTGAAAATGGTAGCATGTGCAGTCTGTAAGTGTTCGTGTGCATAAGTTTTGATACATTTTAACTTTTTATAATAGATTTGCATATCTTTTATGGTCGTAAATGACAAAATAGACTATTATCTATATCTATTTTATGCATTCATGACATACCTAAATTTTTCTTAATTTTTTTGATATTTCTAGGCTATGCAGTTTGCAGTTTGTCTGCAAGTGTTTTCAAATTGTCACAAATTTCCAAAAAAAATTTCGAATATATTTATTGAAAAAAAATAGTGTATAAATTCTTTCTTTTAAGGTTAGTGGTCAGCATTCATAGTGAAGAATTTATGGAGACACAACACGTGTTAGAATAATTACTTAACATTAGGTAACATAACATTTTTATGTCCTTAAACTCTACAAACAACTAAGGTGTAACTTAACCAAAGCAGAAAAATTGACCGTTAAATTAAAAAATAATGAAGACATCTTAATTACAAAACCAAATAAAGGTAATGCTACCGTTGTCCTCGATTGGGAAAACATACCTAGAAAAAATGAACCATTTGGTATCTGATCCACAACACATACCAAATGGTGAACTTCAAACCACATCAAAAAGAAAACAACAGAATTAATCAAATTAATGACCACATGGCCAGAAGAAACAACCAAAAAACTAATATCACATTATGCCCACACTCCCAGAATTTATGGCTTGCCGAAATACACAAAACAAACACATCACTATGACCGATAGTTGAAGGGATTGACAGCCCTTCAGGATTGACTTAGCCAAGAAATTAGTGGCCACACTCAAGGAGTTGATAGGTCATTCCCCCTCCTACATAAAAAATATACAACACTTCATAAACAAGATTAGAAACATCACACTCAATGACGAAGATTTATTAGTCAGCTTTGACATAACTGCCCTTTTCACTAATGTCGCTATCAATGATACTATTATTCTCTTACGGAACATATTTCCGCCTTACATCATGGTCCTCTTTGCCCATGTACTCTGCTCCGGGTATTTCGTGTGGCAAAATAATTTTTACCTACAAAATGAAGGTACAGCCATGGGCTCACCACTTTTCTCCCCAATAGCTAACTTTTACATGGAAAACTTCCAGCAACGAGCTCTAGATTTGGCCAGCCCAAAGTCTGGCTCAGATTTGTTGATGATATTTTTGCCATTTGGCCCCATTTTCCTAAGCCACCTGAACAAACAACACAAACGTATCCAATTCACCATCGAAATTGAAAACAACTCTCTTCCTTTTCTAGACACACTCGTCACACGTCTTCCCTCAGGCTGTCTCTCCTTCACAGTCTACCGCAAACCTACACACATGGGCTGATACATACATAAAAATTCATATCACCATCCAACACAAAAACTAGGTGTCATCAGCACTCTCAAACACAGAGCCTTAATAATTTGCTCTAATGAACAAGCTCTGAACCAAGAATTCGAAATCATTAACCAACATTTGTAAAAAACTGCTACAATAAAATAACGGGTCACAAGATCCTCCATAAAAATACTACTAAAAACAAAAAAAGATTACAAGAATGCCATAGCCATACCCTATATTAGAGGCATTTTGGAAAAAATAGAAAACCACTACTTAAATACAACATTAAGACTACCTTCAAACCCCTGACAAAATTGAGAAATTTACTTAGCTCTTCCAAAGATCCTCTTCCATACCTGGCCCACTCAGGAGTTTACAAAATCCGATGTACCTGCAACCTACCCTCCATATGGGAAACAGGATGCACTATCCCAATCAGAAAGATGAACACAAACAGCACATTAAATACTTCCACTATGGTAAAACAGGCCTATCAGACCACGCACTCCAAACATACCACAGAATCGACTGGAAAGGCACCAAATCCCTACATTGCACCAAAATCTGGTTTGAGAGAAAATTCAAAGAAGCTTGTGAAATGCTAAAACATTATCCAAACCTGAACAAAAATGATGGATTAATCATTCCAAGAATGCGGAGGACCCATCTACAACCCTTATAACAACCAGAACAACCCCAGAAGAAAATCTCAATACAAGAGGACTTTAGAAATGTTTAATGTAGTTCCATTTTTAATTTATTTGTATTTTAATTTTTTATGTTATTTATTTATTTTATTTTATTTATTAATTTTTTTTCCCACAAGAAGTCAGGCTATGTTAAAAGATTAACAAGCATCTAGATTCATTTTACCTTTGTATGGTGCAGTGTCATGTAGCTTGTATCTTATACATATGTATTTTTTCCTGATGGTGACCTCAATACAGAGGTCAAAACGTCAAATGCTATTTTTCTAATGTTAAGTAATTATTCTAACATGTGTTGTGTGTGTGTGTGTGTCTCCATAAATTCTTCACTATGAATAGTGTATAAGTGAACCTGCTCAGTTCAAATCCATGTTGTTCAAGAGTCAACTGTATAATAATTCTTTTAATATGATTATATTTTCTCAATGAAAACAAGTTATGAAACTTTAAAAAAAAAAAAAAATTACATTAGTTTTACTTGTGCTGCTAAATTTTAATTATAGTTCTTGATTGTATTCTGTTATGTTCCAGGCTTCTCCTCCATATAGGTCTAATGGTTGTCCTGTATATTTCTATTTTAACTTTGTTAGAATTTTGGAAGATAATAAATGATGTAGTGAATGATAAGATCTGTTGGAGGCATGCATTCTAGCTTATAGGCTTGAAATATGGAAAGGCAGTGGGAGTAGATGATATTCGACCAGAAATGCTGAAATATGGCGGTATGAAAGTCTTACAGTGGCTGCACTGCATAGTTCAGAAAGCCTGGACAGAGGGACGAATTCCCAATGATTGGAGTAGAGCTCTAATAGTACCCATATATAAAAAGGGAAATAAAACTGAATGTGAGATTTGCAGAGGTATTTCCCTACTGAGTGTTCCTGTCAAGATCTATGCAAGTACACTTGAGAAATGGTTGAGAAGAATTGTGGAAGAAAAGCTTGGTGAAGAACAAGCTGGATTCAGGCCAAATAGAGGCTGTCAGGATCAGATCTTCACTTTACAACAAATAGTCGAGAAAGCATGGGAATATAACAAAGACCTGTATTTAAGTTTTGTCGATCTGGAAAAGGCATATGACAAGGTGCCAAGAGAGAAGCTATTCAATACGCTACAGTTATATGGTGTCAATGGGACATTATATCAACCAATACTTAGTCTGCATTTGAGTTGTAAGTCAGGAGTTAGAATTGAAGGAAGTACAGGAAGAAGGTTTAATGTTAAATCTGGTGTGTAGACAAAGATTTACATTATCCCCTCTGTAATTCATTATCTACAGGGTGTTCGGGATAAATTTGACATATTTATAATTAATTATATTTTTCCGTAAGTTACATGTATTAACACACACTTCTCTTCATTTAAAAGTTTGGACCCTTCTTCATTCATATACAAGATGTCAGAAAGGATGGATAGCTGGAACCCACCTGAATCATGGAAGAGAATAACTTGTATCATGATGATTCGTGCCCGCCATCAAAATAAGGATATTACGACTGCTGCCCAATGCTCCCTGAATACAGTAAAAACAATCAGGCATGAACTAGAGACTTGCAATGGTGACTACGAGGATGTAGCAAGAAGAAAGATCCCTAGCAGACGATCTGATTGCGTTCGTACAGCAGAATTCCTCGCAAATCTGCAGGAACAGGTGTTGAAGAACCCTGACATTGGAAATCGCTTTGTTCGTGGAGTTGCTAACTGTAGTCAAGCCCTGGATAACAAGGGTAGCCAATGGTAGGCCGTATGTATGGCAGCAGGATTCGGCCCCTTGCCACACCTCTGGGAAAAGTCAAAAATGGTTGTCTGAAAATTTCTACGACTTCACCAGTCCAAATGTTTGGCCTCCAAACTCCCCAGACCTTAACCCCATGGATTATTTTGTATGGGGCGCAGTTGAAAAAGACACCAATCGCACTTCCAGTAATACAAAAGCCCAGTTAATGGATAAAATTAAAACAGTTTTTGCGGCCCTTCCCAGGGAGACTGTAGCATCAGCTTGTTCGAGGTTCCGAAGCAGAATTGAAGCTGTGATCGATGCTAATGGTGGTTATTTTGAGTAAATCTTGTTGATAGTATTGTAATTAACTCTGCCTGTAATGTTTTTTTGTCAATTCATTAAATTTAATAGATACAAAGAAGATTTTCTTTTTCCTTACGAAACTGTCAAATTTATCCTGAACACCCTGTATATGGATCACATTATGAAGGAAAGTAGTATTAAACATGATATCAGAATTGGAGATGTTAATGTCAGCTCTTTGCTTTATTCAGACGATGTTATACTTCTAAATAATTCTGCTACAAGTCTGCAAGATTCTCTGACTAAATTGAATAACTGTTGTAATAGATATGGTATGAAGGTCAACATTAAAAAGACAAAGACAATGAAAATAGGTAGAATTGTTGAAAATGTCAACTGTGTTGTGAACGTGGAAACTGTAGGACAAGTAAAACATTTCAGCTACCTAGGCACGATTTTTACTGAAGATGGTAAATTAAATATGGAAATAGACAACAGAATCAACAAAGCTGGTATGGTAGGAAGTCAATTGAATAAATTCATATGGAATAAGAGAGAAATTAGTCGGAACACTAAATTAGCTGTATACAAGACAGTGTTCAAACTAGTTTTAACTTATGGATCTGAGAGCTGGGTCAGAAGTAAAACACTTGACCAAAGACTAGAGACCGCAGATATGAGAGTCCTGAGAAAGATTAGAGGCATGAACAGATGGCATCAATGGCAATATCATATTAAAAACGAGGATATTAGGAAAGAACTTGACATTGTCAGCGTCCAGGAATGCATTAGCAGAGCTAATCTCAGGTGGTATGGTCACTTAAACAGAATGGGTGAGGAAAGATTAGCAAAACAAGTGTTCTCTGTCAGGTTGACAGGAAAACAACCCAGAGGAAGACCAAGATATAGGTGGATTGATACAGTACAGTGTGCCTTAGGTGATAGAAATATAAGATCTGATAATGATAATATTGGAGTCTTGACTAGTAACAGACTGATTTGGAGGAAAATTGTAGATAGGAAGTTAGTAATGATGTAAATTTTTCATGTAGTACTATCATATCGTGTATACCCCTCGAGGGTACATGTCAGAAATTTGATGTTGATGAGTAATCAAAGTTCCAAGATATTTGAAGTGTCATTTTTAAATATCAAGTTATCGATGGCAAACCTGGTTGATTTGTAATCCTAGTTTTTCAGCAGAAGTTTTGAGCTTTCTGAAAGTTATTCTAATGTCTTCAACATTTATCCAACCATATATCATCTGCTTATCCTAATATTACTGTTCTGCTTGTGTTAACCTTTACATTTTCTCAGAAAGGTTTTCCATTAGCCAATACTATGTTTCATCTGTCATTTAATAAATTTAATTAAAATTGGTCTCAATTTTATTTAAATTAAATTAAATTTAATTTAATGAGGTATTCCAAATTCATTACACCCAAAAGCCTTTTATGTGAATGCCATTTGTGAATGAGGTATTCCAAATTCATTACACCCAAAAGCCTTTTCTGTGAATGCTATTATGTGATTTTCTAAATCTATAAGTGAAATGTGGACCTTCTGATTATATTCTGCTTTTTTTCCCCCTGGTATCTCTTAGCATAGAAATCTGGTTAATCATGGAATGACTTCTTCAGAATCCTGCTTGATACTCACCTATATTTTCTTCAGCATATGATGATTCTTTTTAGTAAAATATTAGATAAAGTTTTGTTGTCTGCTAGATATCCCTCTCTAATTTTCACATTTATTGTTTCTCTCTTTCTCTCTCTCTCTCACAGGTATAATTAGTGATTCTTTCCACTAATCTATTATGAAGAGGGGTATCTCTTCATTTTCCCATATTAAATTTACTAGTTTATGTATTTGTATGGTTAATTCACTACCAGCACATACTATTCCATCAGTACGTGGCACTTTGTTGTCATTGAGTTGCTTCATACTTTCTTTTACTTGGCTCGTGAAAGTTTAATTAGTTCTGGGTGACAGGTATTATAAGTTTTCTGTTCAGAAATCTCATTTTGCAGTTTAGGAGTTCATTAATGTACTATCTACTTCTTTGCTATGTCATTTCTAGTGGCTAGAGTTTGACCATTAGTGGTATTGGTTATTGTTGTTTTTAAAATTGGATCTGTTTTTTGGTTAATCTAATTTCATAGAAAAAATTTGGTTATTTAACATTTTTTCTGGATTTCTTCAATTAGTTCATATAGAAATTTACTTCTTTGTTGTCTAGTTATTTTATTGACTTCCTCTTTATATTTCTGAGCAATGAATATCAGATGGGTTATTAAGCCAATTACTGTTATCTTTTTTTCTTTTTCTTTACTGCCAATTCACATTCTTCATTAAATATTCACTGTATTTTACTTTGAACTCCAATTAAGTTCTAGGGTGGGAGGGGCGGTACTTTGTCTTTGTCTTTTTATTACTGACCTTCATACCAAATCTATTACAACAGTAATTCAATTTAGTCAGGAAATTTTGTAGATTTATACTGGATCTATTTAAAAGTATATGCACTTCTTTATTTTCTTTAAAGCTCAGCTCTTTGCTTTATGCATCATCTGCATAAAGTAAAGAGCTGAGATTAACATTTCCAATTTTGATATCATTCTTAATACCACTTTCCTTCATGCGATCCATATAGATAATGAACACCAGAGTGGATAATGTCCATTCTTGTCTGACACCAGATTTAACATTAAATCATCTTCCTGTGCTTCCTTCAATTCTAACTGCTGACATACAACTCAAATAAAGACTAAGTATTGCTTGATATAATGCCCCATTGACACTATATAACTGTAGCATTTAGATAACTTTTATCTTGGCACCTTGTCATATATGCCTTTTCCAGATCTACAAAATTTAAATACAGATCTTTGTTATATTCCATGATTTCTCAACTGTTTGACATAAAGTGAAATTACGATCCTGACGGCCTCTATTTGGCCTGAATTCAGCTTATTCTTCACCAAGTTTCCCTTCCACAATCCTTCCCAACCGTTTCTCAAATATATTTGCATAATTCTTACCACCAACACTCAGTAGGGAAATACCTCTGTAATTCTCACATTCAGTGTTTTTCCACTTTTTTTATTATATGGGTACTATGAGAACTCTACTCTAGTCATCCGGAATTCGTCCCTCTGTCCAGGCTTTCTGAACTATTCAGTACAGCCACTGTAAGACTTTTATACCGTCATACTTAGCATTTCTAGTCAAATGTCATCTACTCCAGCTGCCTTTCCACATTGCAGGCTTTGTGTGGCTTTTTCTATTTCAAGTATTGGTTATGTATTCCTGATTGCATGTCTAATGAGTGTTTTTTCCCACTGTGATGTCACTGCTTGTTTCATTTGGCAATTTTTTGAAGTAATTACTCCATACATGAAGGATATCTTTTTCACCAGTTTTCATGTCACCTTTATCATCTCTAATTAAAAGAGCACGTGGCGGTGAATTTGAGCTGTGCAGTAGAAAGGGATTTTTAATCGGTGAATAGTCCGCTTTTTTCCCCGTTTTTCAACGATTTTGAGTGCTAAATTGTTTCTCTGAATACGAGTGTACTTCAGTGGTTGTTTTTTGGAAGTTAGTTGCTGTCGCGATATAATATATTTTGGTACCGTCGGAATCGAACGCGTAACGGTGGAAGACAAAACGAAGCTAAGTTACTGTATTTAGTTATATTTTATTTAATTATATTTAGTACTTAAATGTTCTGATGTTTGTACTTTTTTCCTCTTATTTATTAATTGAATAATTATTAAAGATTAGGGTATAATTTGACAAAACACGTCACAGATAAGAATGGCACCTGTGTGAAGGAAAATGGCGGCCAGTAATGAAGGTTCGCCATCGTTATCAAAGAACGGTAGCATAAAAGAAATGAGTCAGTGTACTAGCTGTGAAATGTACGCTTTGCGGAGTGCGGTCGGAGTGTGGTTAGAAGATAAAGGATTGAATGTGTGTAGAAAATGCAGGGAGAATGCGGAATTGAAGTGTATTTCGGATCGTGAGTGTGATATTTTTGTCAACCTTCAGAATGAAGGAAACAGGGATATGACAAGAAACGGCAAGGTTGTACATGAAAATTGTGAGAGTGTGAATGTAGAAAGTGTAAATGATAGTATAAATGGTTTCTCAGAGAACAAAAAAGATGAGATAGATGCATTGAGTGAGATTGCGTTGTTGAATAGTGCGATAGAAAGAGCAAAACAGCAGCTAGAGTGCATGAACAAAAGTAGACTGAATGAACCAACCAATAATAAAAGGTATGACAGGAAAAATAGACGTATGAATGTGAACATGAACAAAATGAAGGATAGAGTGCTGTATGGAGACTCGTTAGTACGAGGTGTGTTAGTAGAGGATTTGACAAAATCATACCAACCTGGTGCGACCATAAAGGACGTAACTGCGTCTATTAGAGAGCAAAAGGAAAGGGTGAAAGAAATGATTGTTGTGGCAGGTACGAATGATTTGAAAGGAGATAAAATGGAAATGATAGAAGACCTGAATGAATTGTTTGAGGTAGCAAAAGAAAAGAGTGAGAGAGTTAGAATGATTAGTCTTTTGCCACGGTATGACAGTGAAATGTTTAAAAGGAGGGCTATAATTGCAAATGACTTTATGCGTGGGTTATGTATGACGAGTGGTGTGGAATTTGTGGATGTGTGGAGTGAGTTTGATGGGCGAAAGGATCTATATAAGATGGATGGCTTGCATTTGAATGGTTACGGTGTAAGAAGACTTGAGAAAGTGTTGCTGAATGTAGTGGATGTGCAAATTCAGGGAAACTAGATTTGTTAGGGGGGGGAGTAGAGATGGAGGCACTTGAATGTAAGAATGAATATAATATGCCAGAGCAAATAAGGACAACAAATCTGAGTGGGATAGTTAATATAAGGCATCAAGGTAGGGTTGGGGCTAATGGGGGGTCTTAAATTCATGTACACTAATACTAGGAGTATTAAGAACAAGAAGGAAGAGTTTTTGGCCATGGTTGGCACTTCCAGACCACAGGTTATAGGTATTAGTGAAACATGGCTGACTGTAGATGATATAACTAGTGGGATTGAATGTGATGGGTATAGTGTGTTCAGGAATGACAGAGAGAATAAAATGGGGGGAGGAGTATTGTTGATGATAGCTGATGAGCTCCAGCCAAGGAGAATAGAAGTTGAATTGCAGGATAGAGAAAAGAGCACATTTGAGGCCATTTGGTGTGAGATTGTGGCTAGCAGAACTAAATATACAATTGGGTGCTGCAATAGACCAGGTGATGGAAAAGATGGTGGTGACAGTATGCACAAGCAAATAGAAGAAATGGGTGGAAGGAGGGTGATTATTATGGGAGATTTCAACTATGGTCGCATTGATTGGAGTGAGGAGAGGACACACGGGAGGAAGGAACTGGATTTTATACGGTTATTAAGGGATAACTATCTGCGACAGCATGTAATGGAAAATACTAGGGGTCAGAGAGTACTTGACCTAGTAATTACATCTGAGGATTTGGCTGTAACAAATATGACCACATTCTCACCAATCGGTGAGAGTGATCATAGGGTCTTAACTTGGGAGGTGGCTAAAGGTGTAGAATTTTCAATTAAGACAGGGTACATGTGGAATTATCGGGCTGGAAAGTATGACAAGCTTAGGAGTTTGATTGGTTCAGTGCCATGGCATGTACAACTGCAAGGACTAGAAGTTGATAGTGCATGGGAGGTAGTTAAGAAGTGCTTGAAGGAGCAATGGCTGACTGTATACCTAGAGTCCGAATAATAAATCAAGTAGGGGTTAAATGGATGAATAACACCATTAAGCTTGAGTTGCAAAAAAAGAAACAACTATGGAGGGAATTTAAGGAGAAGGGTGACCGGCAGGCACATGAACGGTATAAAGCACAGGCCAGAAGGGTGACGAGTGTGGTAAGAAAAGCAAAAAAGGATTACGAAAGAACATTGGCCATGCAGGCTAAAGAGAATCCTAAACAGTTTTTTAGATATGTAGCAAGTAAAAGGAAAAATGTACATGGCAGATTGATTTTAAAGAATGCCGATGGTAGGGAGGTAACTGAATCAGTTGAGATAGTTAAGTTACTGAGTGAGCACTTTGCAAAAGTATATCATCCAGGTGGTGACATTGCAGAAACGAATAAACCAGTAGATTATACGGGAATTGTGGTTAATGAAGTGGAGGTGAGTAGTCTATTGCATAACCTCAATGTCAATACATCTGTGGGATTGGATGGTATACCAGCTCGTGTTGTACGAGAAGCAGCTAAAGAATTGTCAGTACCCTTGACCATTTTGTTTAATTTGAGTCTCGGGTCTGGGTTAGTCCCGAGCGGGTGGAAAGAGGGGGAAAATAGTTCCACTGCATAAAGGTGGTTCCAAGACTGCTGTAGTAAATTACCGACCGATTAGCATATCAGGAATCATTGTCAAGGTTTTAGAGAAAATAGTCAAGAGGAAAATACAAGATTGGATAGAAGAAAATGGGATACTGTATCGGGGACAGCATGGTTTTGTGAAGGGTAGGTCATGCCTCAGTAACTTGCTCACGTATTATAACACAGTGACGGCTGAACTGGATAAGGGTAATGGGTTTACGGTGATTCTACTGGATCTTGCCAAGGCCTTTGACAGGATTCCACATGGAATTCTAATCAGTAAATTGCAGCATATGGGAATGGACATAGGGTTGGTGAGATGGGTAGGAGGGCGGTTGACGGAGAGATATCAGAGAGTGGTTTACTCGGGAGTAGAGTCCACATGACGGCCTGTGACTAGTGGTGTGCCACAAGGATCTGTTCTTGGACCACTGCTGTTTAATTTGTTCATAAATGATATAGGAAATGATCTGAGAGGAACAGTTCATTTGTTTGCGGATGATGCGAAGTTGGGTAGGGCAATAGTGAATGCAGATGACGTCAAAATTTTGCAGGATGATTTGGATAGATTGGAGGTCTGGGCTAAGGAGAATGGATGTCAGTTTAATGTGGCAAAATGTAAGGTTATGCATTTTGGGGTGAAAAGATTGGCGGCAGTTTACTGCATTGGTGGAACCGTGCTCCAGGAAATTGATGAGGCACGAGATTTAGGAGTGTTGGTAGATAAGGAATTGAAATTTAGGGGACACATTGCAAAAGTGACCAAAACAGCTCATCAAATCATTTGGTTGCTGAAGAATACGATGACAAGCAGAGACAAGCAGGTTATTGTTCCTCTGTATCGAGCCTTGATAAGACCCCATCTAGACTACTGTGCTCAGATTTGGTCACCTAGGTTTCTTCTTGATGGGGAGGAGGTGGAGAGGATCCAGAGGCGAGTGACCAAGATGATAGCAGGTCTGTGGAATGAACCGTATGAGAACAGGTTGAGGATTTGTGGGTTGCAAAAATTGGTTGATAGGCGGAGGAGGGGAGATATGATTGAGACATTCAAATTACTGAAGGGTTTCTATAAAATTGATTCAGAAGATATTTTTGAGAACAGGGCTGGTTGTGGGAGGACTAGGGGACATCCATGGAAACTGGGCAAAAGTGTGGTTAGTAAAGGTGTTAGAGCTGGGTTCTTTACTTTTAGAGTAGTGAATGAGTGGAATGCGCTCCCTGAGGTGGATGTTGTGGATGCTGTGACAGTGGTGGATTCTGTGACAGTGAATGAGTTTAAGGCGAGGTATGATAGATACTGTATGAATGTCAAATAGTTGTGATGAATATGATTTGGGGCCTCCCTCGATGAGTCCAATGACTCCCTGGAGTTGCCCGTAATGATAATAATAATTCCTTCTACAGCACTCTTTCCTCCATTTCTGAGCTTTTTCAACAGCCTCCAGAATATCCTGCCACCTTCCTGATATTTATTTTCTATGTTTTTACAAAAACAAGTCACGGGAAGACTTTGGTCTTCCCATGACTTTTGTTTAGCTAGTTTTACACAGTGTTTAGCTTTCTTACATTTGTGTCTGTGTTCTCTAAGAGCACAAGCTGACTTATTTCTTTGCCCAGTAATGTTTGATATGCTTTCTTCTTTTTCTTTCACTGCCTCTTTAATTCCTGTGTCCACCATGTAGTTCTGATTTTTCTATCCTTCCAGACAACATCACCACATGCCTCTGTTGCTGAATCAGTCAATGTTTTCTTTAGGACTTGTCACTGAAGCTCCAAGTTTGGTTCCTGTTCTCAAACTCTTTCATTTTTAATTGAATACAATTTGTGTGTTTTAGTCTAAAATTCCCATCTGAGAACTACTCAACTTTTATTTGCTTTAAAACTTCCTTACATGTTCTAATATGAAATTCAATTTTATCCTGCTCAAGACTAAATGGTGATCACTTCCAATTTCAAATCCTCTGATGTTTTCTACTGTCCTGCACCAGTGAGAAAACATCACTATCAACAATAGCATAGTCAACGAGACTTCTCTTATTCATTGCCTCTTCTCTCCTTGTGAATTTGTGTTGAAACATTGTGTTGTTAATAACCAGTCCATGTCCTGAGCAGAAATCCAACAGGTATTTGCCATTATTATTAGCTTTGCATTAAATAAACACACTTAACAACATAGTCAGAAATAATCAAAATGCCACCCATAATGATTAGCAATATCACACTTAATTGCTGAAAGACATTTTAATTTTTGGATTTGAGAGCTAGTTGACAACTAAAGAAATTAAGGAAGGGAAGATGTGCCAGGGGTGGATCAAAATATTAGGAAGGAACTTGACATTATTAGCATTCAAGAATGTGAGTAATCTAATCTAAGATTGTATAGTCATTTAAACAGAATGGAAGATGAAACATTAGCAGAACAGATTTTTGATGTCAAAGACATGGTGGAAGACCAAGATTTTGTAGTCTTGATGCAGTAAAAAGTACCCCAGAAGATAGAAATCTTGTACACTTATTTTGAGGATACATATCAGGAATTTAATGATATAACAATATGCAATTATTGAATAACAATTTAATGGAGCAAAGATTATGTTGATCAATTGGTTGATTATTCATCATTTTGATGTTCATAAATGTATGAATTCTTCAGATAATGGGATGCAGTTCCTGTCAATGGGTATGAACTACTAAAATTAAAACTTAAGTTTTAGTATTTCATATCCTGTAGGTGATATATATCAGTGTGTCATGTTTGCAATTGTTTTTTGATACTAATGAACTGTTTTACAAGAGAATCATTTCTTTCATTGAGTATTTCATATTCAGTTTAAGTTGTAATTACTTTTCTATACAGTTCAAGCTCATTTGTTGAATTTTTTATTTATTTATTTATTAAAAAAAATTTTTTTTTAGCACTGTTTGATTCCTTTTTGGAATGCAGGATTCAGTTACAAAAGCTGTTGGTTGTAGCTAATAGGCTACCACAGTTCGATATATGGACATCTTTTATGTCAGCTGGAGATAAAGAGTTTAGTGATGTTACAAATGAAGGTAATTTTTTTGAAATTATCGTATATTCACAGTAAGAAAGCCCCCTCCCTTTTTTTTTTAATGAAACATTTTCTATTTACCAACCAATTTTTCCCTCAAGGGCTCACTTTAGTGAGTACGGGAGTGGCAAACCCGAGGTACCTGATGCTGGACCATTCCTTATTTCATGTAATATACATCTGTTATAATAAATTTAGTTTAATCCTTTATCCAAGTGTAAGCAAACAAAGTTTGCAACTGAAGTATCTTCAAGACTGAGGCAACTCATGGTAAAGGTGGACCAAGCTCTCATCACTCCTTGTCTTAGTATCTTCAATAATGCAAAGCACATCTCCTTGCGGACATGTATAATTCTATGCATTAAGGGAAGAGCCACTACCCAGACTGGTTTCGACCTTTATTGAGGTCTCGTCGGTGGGAGCCAGACCCAGAGGTGGTGATACTAAGGTGGAAGCAATGGAGAAATCATATTTACCTATACGAGTTGCCAAAAGGTGTTTCACCTTATTATTAAATTACTCTGGATTTAGAGAAATACGTTGGAAGTTTTTTTCCCACTTGGTTAGACTATAATAAATTTAGTTTAATCTTTTATCCAAGTGTAAGCAAACAAAGTTTGCGCCTGAAGTATCTTCAGGAACTGGGACAACTCGTGGGAAAGGTAGACCAAGCTCTCGTCACTCCTTGGTCCACCTTTACCATGAGTTGCCTCAGTCCTGAAGATACTTCAGGTGCAAACTTTGTTTGTTTACACTTGGATAGTCTATCCAAGTGGAAAAATACATCCATACATCTGTTATATTATCTGTAGGCTGGTCCCTCCCCTTCTTTCTTTTTTTTTTTCTCCTTCCCTCAATGCTATTAGTGTATTTCAGGGCTAGAGCTGAATCTTTCCCATTTTGCTATTTCATTTCATCTTATGCAGTGGGAGTCTGCCTCACCTAGTAAGTGGAAGTTCCAACCCACCTAGCAAACATGAGAAAAAATGAGGACCAAAATTTCCCAGATGTGTGGAAAGGGCCTCTGTAACCCTACCATTTTTTTTTTTTCTTGCAGTGATTTCACTCCAAAATGCTAATATGGCTGTGCCTTATAATACACCTTATGCTGCATCAGTTGTCATGCAGAATAATCAGTGCTGCTTTCAATGCTTAGGCAGAGGGTCCTGTTTGAGAAGTATATTAGTCTCCAACAAAAGTCAGTGATATTGTGTATGAGGAATACAGAAAGTATGGGATTAATCTTAGAGGTGAATTTTATACAAATACATTTAAACAGAATCTACAGATGGGTATTCTTGATATTGTCTGTAAAGAGATGGAGAGGTATAAAATTGACAACATGGGAATTATTGAGACCAGATGGAATGGAGAAGATCACTTCAAAAGACAGGATGGTAAGCTAGTTGTTTATTCAGGAGGTGAATCGAAGTATCATGGGGTTGCTGTGATACTGAAGTTCAGGCAAGAACTTCCACTTACTAGGTGAGGCAGACTCCCACTGCATAACGCAGAACCCTTCTTGGTTGTAATCCTGTTAATGATAGGATACTTTGTATTAGACTTAAAGCTCATCCTACCAATGTGTCAATTGTGATTGTTTATCTGTGTGGTAGTTTACCCCACACAGATAGACCTGGTGAAGAGAATTAGGAATTCTATGAAAACTTGGATTGTTTTGGACTTTCTACCAAGGAGAAATGTACAGACCATCAGCTAGTAAGAGTGAAAGCAAGAATAAGACTCTGAAACCTTGCAAGTCAGGCATGTCCTGCTAGACTGAATGCCAGAATAATTCCTAGTGGATTCACAGAAGAAAAACATCGACTTAGTTGGATGATCTTTTGGAGACTAGGGAGGAAAACTCACCTGAAATGCTTTGGGAAGGAGTGAAAGTTATAATACAGGATACAATCAAGAAGTATCTCGGCCCAGTAAGAAGACCAAGAGACCTATGGATGTCAGATTTAAAATGGGATCTAATCGAAAGAAGGCAGTTGGAGAAACAAAGAGAGACAGGAACTGAAGAATATAAGGGATTACTTAGAGAAGTCAGAAGTGCCATTAGGCAGAACAAGGAAAAGGTTTATGCTGATAAATGTGAAGAGATAGATTTCCAGATGAGGAGGCACAGTTATAAATGGATGTTTTGTTTAGTTCTTGCAATCATTCATATCTCCCTTCTTATGTAGTGGTATGAAAAGCAACTTCTTCGTCTCTAGGCCATAATCTTGTCTTCCAAATCCTTGTAATCACTCTATGAAACACTCTCATCCCTTCATCCCTGTAGCAAGGATGCTTACTTTATCCTCATTTGTTTAGTATCTATGCTGAGGACATCATGACCTGAAGCACAGTTTTAAGACCAAATTGAATGTCATCAAAGACATGAATGGAGCAGTACTAACAGAAGAACTGGAAATCAAACACATACGGAAAGAATAATGTGAGGAACGGTACAACAGAGAGGATAAAGAAAATTTGGAGGATTCCTCTCCTCCTCAGGTTGAAAGAGCAGTTAAACAGCTTAATAGCAGTAAGATCTCAGTTGCAGATGGAATCCCAGCAAAGTTAATTAAGCCTAAAGGGAGGGATAAGAGTGTTTCATAGAGTGATTACAAAGATTTGGAAGACTGGATCATGGCCTAGACACTGAACGATTGCAAGAACTATGGAACTATTAGTTTAATCTCTTGTGCAACCAAGATTTTGTTAAAGATCGTTCTAAATAGGATCAAGGCCAAAGTAGAGGCAGAGATGTCTGAAAAACAAGCTAGATTTAGGGAAGGTAAGGGTACTAAGAGATCAGATTCTTTGTCTTAGACAAATTATAGAAAAGTATAAAGAATTTAGACTCTCTATGGTAATGTGTTTCATAAACTACTCCAAAGCTTTTGACTGTGTTCAGCATGTGAAACTGGGAAGCAATGAAAACAACGTCTTCAATGCACTATCAGTTTGATAGCTAATTTGTACAGTGAGCAAGAAGCCACAATAAGAAGAGTTGTTGGATTAACTGATTGGCTTCAGGTTGGAAAGGAAATTAGGCAAGGATGCTACTTTCTCCTCACTTGTTTAGTATCTTTGCTGAGGACATCATGCATGTAGGATTAGATGAGCTCAAGACAGGAATTAGGATAGGTGGTAGATTGATCAGTAACCTGAGATGTGCTGATGATACAGTACTCCTTTGCAATGACAAGAAGAACTAGAACAAATTCTTGACAAAGTTAATGAGATCAGTTAGAACAGAGGACTTTAGCTTATTTTCTAGCAAGACAAAGACTATGGTTCTCAAAGGAATTACAGACAAGGAAGCTCTTGAGAAACAAATGTACCTCGATGAAGAAAATCGAGGAAGTCGGCAAATTTTGAGTACCTAGGATATCCATTATTCACACACACACACACACACACACACACATATATATGAAGAATGCTTACTGCTATTAAGCTGTTTAACTGCTCTTTCAACCTGAGGAGGAGAGGGATCCTCCAAATTTTCTTTATCCTCTCTGTTGTACAGTTCCTCACACTATTCTTTCCATGTTTTTGATTTTCAGTTCTTCTGTTAGTACTGCTCCATTCATGTCTTTGATGACATTCAATTTGGTCTTAAAATTGTCAAGAGGATTGGGAAATTCATTTCAGAAAATGTCAAGAGGATTAGGAATGGATGAGACATTAGTCAGAGTCTTGTCTAAAATCTGAAAGGATTGATCTGTCTCCATGGAAACAAAGTTGAGGATTTTGGATGCAGCTGTTTTTCCAACAGCGAATTATAGACATGAGACTTGGAACCTAAAGAAGTCTGATAGAAAAAGAATAGCTGGTTTTGAGATGTGGTGTTACAGAGGGCTATTGACGATATCATATACTGAAAGGAGGACAAATGGATGGGTGCTCTAAAGGATTAGTAGAACTTTAAAGCTTCTTAAGGATATTGACAGAAGAAAGATGAAATACTTTGGACATATTGAGAGGATAGGAGGACTTCTCAAAACAGTAATAGAAGGTCAAGTTCCTGGAAAAAGAGAATGGGGTAGATCATCAACGGGATGGATGGTGTGTGTGTGTGTGTGTGTGTGTGTAGTGACTGATCTTCAGAGAGTTGATGCCTCCAGAAAAGCATACAACAGGACCACATGGTGAGGACTGGTGTGGCACATTACTGATAATCTGAGTGACTATACAGCATTTGTTTATGTCCAGTGAACAAATGGATAGATGGAAGGAAACAAGTTTTGTGTTTTTTCTTCCATGTTACATTGAGTAGTAACCTTAATTCTTAATTTCAAAATTTTTCATAGTAATTATGCTACTCAAATAAGTTGGGTAGTCCCAGCTTATTGAGGAAATCAACAGTAATGGATATGAACTATTAAGTATGTTTTAATGTTTTTGTACATGTTAAATTGGAAAATGAACTAATTTTAGAGTTCATTTACTAATTCATATGCAAAATCATTACCGTACTCAATTGTTAAAAAAAAAAAAAAAAATCCAAGGCTAATGCATTAAATAAACTTATTCCACTGTACAGTTTCAAAAGTAGGCTTTTTGAAAACATGCTGAAAAATTTCTTTTCCTGCATCATAATTTATGGCAAATTCATTTTGATTAATAAATTCATAATTCTCTATTTGATAAAATAAAAAAGTTCTGTTAATACTTTTATTTTGATATTTGAAGAAATAATTGCAGTATGGTATGATTTTTTCCTTCTTTGTTTTTAATAAATGTTCCCCATAAAATTTAATGGCAGTTTTATTATATTGAAATGAAGAATGATGTGAATCTAACCATAGCCACATCCAGTAAGAAACTTAGTTTTCAAAATTTATCAGAGAGCTTATGAGAACATAACTTTCAGTAACTGAGTGACCTTGGTTTATACTATTTAAAGGACATTAACTCCACTGATTAACTTTCACTGGCCTTACAGGTGTTATGAAATGTTTTTTCTCATCATATTCACCATTTAGTAGTGCATTGATTATGTTTAACTGGCATTATATGTGTTAAAAACTATTCATTCTTATCATTAAACCATGTGGAAAGCTGAAAAAGGCAACAACACCATAGCAATCCTGTTAATTGTTAGCTGTTCTGGCAAGATGGATTGATTGGACATATGGTTCTTTATCCCTTTGTTGGATTTGCAACAAATTTCTGGGTTAAGGAATAATTTTATTCAGCACTTGGCACATCCATTATGAGCTGTCGACTACAAGTGAGATTTTTTTTCACTTCCTCTTTTCCCTTAAAAAAAAAAAAAAAACTGTTTGGTATGAAAATCTCTGAAAACATCCGAAAATCAGATGTTTTGTACTGAGATATTTGTTTTAGTCTATTGATAGGTGGTAGACTCTAACAGGCTAGGAATATAATTTCTATCTTTGGCTCACCCATTTTGGGCTTCTGGCAGTGGAGGGGGTTGGAAAAATTTACCTCTTTGGTATGGTTTTGGGATGTTAGTGTTTTGCAGTATCATTCTCACTGTAGTCTACTGCTTGGCAGATTAGTGGATTAGGTTGAATAGCAGCATCTGCAAAGAATTTTTGCAGCCTTTTCGCATAGGAAAGTTTTGATCTTAGGGATATAGGCTTCTCGGTGATGCTGTATGTTTCTTACGAACTGTAGCACATCAAATGCTATTTGTAAACATTTGTTTTGGATTGTTTGTAGTTTGCTAACATTTGAATCTGCTGTGTGATCCTACCTGGGTGAGTTATACATCAGGATTGGCTCAATCAGCATCTTGTATAACAGCAGCTTGAGTTCTGTGTGCTTAGGTGGTTACGATGATTCAGTAATGGGTATTGCTGCCCCATTGCCTTATTTGCTTTTGAGCAGATATGATCGATGTGAGTTATAAATTAAAGCCCTTTATCTGGTTGTACCACTAAGTATTTAGCTACTTGTCAGCCGGTTTGGAGGTACCAAACATGACAACTTTGCTCTCGTCTTCTTGTGAATAGCATGCACAGCTCTTGTCTGCATTAACAACAATTTGCCATTTTTTGAATCATTGCTCTAGTACTGATTCTGCTTTTTTGCAGTTTGTCAGTTGCCAAACTAGGCTGCAAGGAGTGGATAATTATTGCAGTATATCTGCATATAGGACATTGTAGTTGCAACAGTGAGTGGTATGTCAGCCACATAGATAGCAAAGAACCCTGCAGAATGCCTACAGTGATGTTGCAATCTAATTCCTTGTAGCTTCACTTAGTTTGCAATCGCTGAGGTACTACACCCTCTGTCCAAAAAGAAACCGAACTTTTCGAAAATAGAAGAAACTAGTGGCACCACCTGTTGTATCTTTTTGTTGTTGAAAGCAGCAACCTTCATTAGTGTGTGTCAACTGTTTATGACATTTGTTTCATTAGAAGCCGAGTTATAGTGTCAAGAATGACAGTGTGTTTTGACGAACGGTCAGTCGTTACGATATTCATGCCGTACATGACGAATTCTCGCTATCAATCGCTTCAAAACTTTGAGATAAAACTCACCATTGACCGTTTGGCCAGGCGCAATGAATTCTTTGTGGATGATGCCCTTGGAATCGTAGAAACAAATCAGCATTGTCTTTACTTTTGACTTCTCCAAGTGACTTTTTTTTTCAGATACCCCCCCTCTTCTGGTGGTCTCCACTCAGCACTGGTGCTTTGTTTCGGGCTCATACTCAAAACACCACGTTTTGTTACTAGTAACGATCACTTCAAGAAAATTTGAGTCCTTACGAGCGGTTTTAATGAGGTCCTTGCAGTGTTCAGTTCGATACATTTTTTGGTTGTCGGTCAACTTGTGGGGAACAAATCGCAAATTCAATTTACGAAGGTCCAAACTCTCGGTCAAAATGTTGTGCACAGTTGATTTTGGAATCCCCAATTCATCTTCAATCAATCTCACCAACGATTTTGGGTTTTCTTTGATGAAATCACGCACTTTTTGGATGTTGACTTTTCTCAGTCCAGTATTTGGACGATCCAGCTTTTCATCGTCCTCAAGCATCTCACGACCTCTTTGAAATCACTTAAACCACTCATAATCTTGAGTATGGGATAAGAATTCATCACCGTATGCTTTTTAAAGCATTCGGTGCATTTCGGTAAAGCGTTTAACACAAAAGTCAGTCGTAGCTCTCTGTTTAAAACTCATTTTCTGGCCGTTCGTCAAAATACACTGTCACTCTTGGCACTATAACTCAGCTTCTAATGAAACAAATGTCATAAACAGTTGACACAACACTAATGAAGGTTGCCGCTTTCGACAACGAAAAGATACAACTGGTGGCGCTACTAGTTTCTTCTGTTTTAGAAAAGTTCGGTTTCTTTTTTGGACAGAGGGTGTATTTGGTAGGTTTGACCAGTCCTAGTGGAAATTTCGCCTACAAGAGTTTGAAAAGAATCCCATTGTGCCATATTTTGCTGAATGCTTTGGCAATGTTCGGAATGAGAGTTTTTGTCTTAAGGGTTCTGTGTGATGAGAACCAACTGTTTGAAACAGCTCAGGCCAGGGGAAACTTTGATCAAAATAGCCTTAATGAAAAGCAAATATACAGGTGCATGGGAAGCTCCCATGTTCTCTGTGGTTTTCTTTCTGTGTGTACGCATCAGTGGCATCATGTGCCCCTTCAGGTTGGGTGTGCTGTTGTGTGGCTCATGCACCCCCCCCCCCCCCCCGGCTTCAAAATTCACATCAATTTGACAGTATGATTGCATTTTTATTGATGTATGAAAGTTTTAAGAGTGCATAGTGCATTAGCACTTATCTTAATTGGTCAAATGAAATTAATCGTAGGATAACTTTGAATACTTAAATTTATCAATTAATATAATTTTAAATATGGAAAGCATAAAGGTCAAATGAACAATAGCTGTGCTACTTTATGTGATAAATACACTGTTTATGTGATAAATACAAAGGGTTTACTCTGCTTGGTGATATTAGATAATCATTAGTAAATAAGAGTGAGACATGGATAATTTGAATTTTGATATGATTTTTAAATACAGCCACATATTATGCACAGAAATCGGGAAAAAGTGGGAAATTATTATTTTTTTCAGATTGAAAGAAAGAAAGGCTGAAATAATTTGTTTTACTTATTTATACACAAGTTCCAACCTCCTTTGACTCTAATAATCATACAACTCACCAGAACTCTGGCAGAAAATGAGACAATAGTGTCAATACTGTTTCCCATTGTGAAAATGGGCAAAAAAGTTATAAATTATTTATAGAAAATTATATATTAAAAACTTCTCTATATCAGTGTCCTAAACATGTCGGTTCACTTCATACACAAAACAGATGTAACTTAGAAAACAAAAACAGCAACTCATGACAAATGACAAAGTTCAATTGGATTGGTTGACACAATAACCAATCACCACCACTGATTTCTGGATGATATCGTCTCATCACACACACCCTTCCTTCTGTGTGGATTAAAATCACTGGAATGCCTGAGAATTTGACCCACTGTACCATCTGTATATGTGTTTGAAGGGCTCAAAGGTGTCAGTATTTGGGACTGCATATCTGGTCTATTAATGCAAATGGGATGCAGTGTTTGCATGTGGAAAAATGTTTTCTTCATGAAGTTTTAGTATATGGCATTTAATTTTAAGAATCATGTGAAACCAGGAAACAATTCGTCTTTAACAGCAATAAATACAAAAATATAATATTGGTGATGTTGCTATTCCACAGTTGTAAAATTCCACAGTTGTAAAGATCATTAAAGCGCTGCAGACAGTTTCCATTTGAGAGCCATCTAACTTCAGTGTGAAGCAAAAGATGCTCAAATTCTACTTCATTTTCATGGCAAAGTTCCTGAAAAATACAGGTATTCAATAACTGAGCTTTTATTTTATTCGCTGCTTTAATAACATCATCCAAAGTCTTATGTAATCTACCACTACGATGCTTTGCAGCTAAGTGCTCTCTATGAAGAAGGCAGTGAATTGTAAAGATATTTGGAACTGCTTCTTTTAATGTGTTATAAATCCACGATGACAATCAATCATAGCTGGTGCTCCATCAGTTGCATGCAATAATATTTGCGAGAGTTTTTAGCATTAAAAAAGTCTTTAACAACCTTAAAAATTGTAGAACCTTTTTGTGTCAATTTTCAGTTGTTCAACAAATAGAAACTCTTCAATAATTTCTTCATTAGAATTTATATAATGCACATAGGCCATTAACAACTTTACTTGACATTGTCATGTAAAGTTCTCCCATCAAATTGCAAAGAAAATTCTATGGTTTTTAAATCATCACAAAGTTTTTTCAACATCATTTGTCATTGCTGAGAGGAATTGATGATGTCATATTACTTTTATCTGGGCCAATCATTGTATCTAAAACTTCATTTATAGCCAGTAAGATGAGAGTTTCACCAATAGTATGTGGCTTTCCACATTTTGCAATTAATTTTGAAAGTTTGTAAGGCACAAGTCCCTTCTCTTGTTGGTTACTTTGTTTTGCAACCGACCCTGTAAGTTCAGGACAATTTTTAAATTTAGTCTTTAATTCGTGAAAGTACTCCATATCCTTTTTTGCTTTATTTGGATGCTTTTTTCTTAAATGCTCAATCATTCTTGAAGGCTTCATTCCTTCGTTTGAGAAAGTTTTTTCACAGTTTTTTTCACAAGTTTTTTAAGCACATTGGTAACTGCTCATTATTTATAGTCCTAATGACTCCATATTTTAAATATTAACTTGAATATTGACGACGCTTTCTTTTTTCACTCATTTTAATGGGCTGCAGTGCTACACAATATCAACAAAGTGTGCCACGTGATACCATGGGCCAGATGTAAACTGCAAACCAGGGTTGTCAGATAGGCATTGGGAAAAGTAGCAGATAAAGCTTATAAAAGTAGTGAATTCTGCTAAAAACAGCCCAAGTTAATTATTTTTAATGTAGAAAATTCAGACCAAAAAGTAGCCCAATTACTTAACTTTCAATGCAAAAATTCTAAAAAAGTAGCAAATAAACTTGAACAGTATTGTCAGACATACAATATTCTGAACAGTGTTGCCAAACATACAATAAAAATAGTGATGCTAGATTAAATATGGAATTTTTTACTTTTATTATGTTAGTAGTATTATAATGCTTACCATCACCCTTAGCATTCACTTCACCCCCAGGTTATTGTAAACTGCCCATTTTGTGAACAGCTCAGGTTAAGAACCACTGAACTAAGGGATAAAATTACATGATATGTCCAGCAGATGTCCCAATCCTTGTTCTCCAAGATAATACAGAACCTTTGCATGTGCTACAAAACCTGTCAGACAAGGTGTCCATTTCGAGCATGTAATCTACTGTCATTAATGCTTTGTTTGACCAAGATTCCACTGATAATTGTGGATGTACATATATCATGTGTAAACATATTTCTTTATTAATAAATCCATTTACTCCATAACATATATCGTTGTAGTTATTCAGGTTTTTTTTTTTTTTTTTTTTTTTTTTTTTTTTTTTTTTTTTTTTTTTTTGCACTGTACTATATTTTATTAGTACTTTGGTATCTTTTCAGATTGTACCTTGGACATAGGGCATTGGAAGTAGTGGTTGTTTGAGGAGGGGTGGGGGGTAAGAGGACTTTGTGGTATTTTATCTATTTTGTAGGAGCTGTAGCCATTGACCAGGAAAGTATGGCAAAGATGTTTAAGCTCAATGGAAAGAACTGCAAGCTCCTCCATAGTTCAGTCTGTATAGACAAAGCCCTTTGGTCAAAAAGACCTGGGTTCAATTCCCGTCAGTGATGTGAGGAACCTTTATCTGGTCTCTTTCAACTAAAGGTGAGTTAGCCGGTCTCATACAGAGGTAGGGTGTTTTTCGTCCCCCAGAACACACATGGATTACAGTCATGAATATGTCTCAGCCATATGCCGGTCCTCAGCCCTGATAAAATTGGGGGGTTGGGGAGCAATGATGAACTACCCTGTAAAAATTCTCACCAGGAATACTTTGTGGGCAATGCCTACAAAGTCACCTACAGCTGGAAAGGACTGAAAGGGAAAACTAAGCACTAGGAAAGAACTACATCGTTAGAACAAATAGTCCTACCCCTATGTGTGTTTTAAGAATACATACTGTTGAGAACAGGCCAACAGTTATTAGATTCTTTTTACGACTGTGAAGTAGATTTGGGGATGTTGGCTGTTTAGGAAGATAACCAAAGAATCCAAAGTGTTTTCCAAGTGCTAAATATAAAGGTTATTTAAAGGGAGGGGGTAGGGAAGAGAGGGAACCCATGACAGTACCATTAGTCTGATTGTAGATTTTTCCTTGCTATGTAAAGTAACCTGCATGCATAATAAATTTGAATAATTTGAAGATATCAAGGGGAAATTAGACAATTAATTCTAGAGTGTCTGTTAGTGGTACATTAGTAAATAAAGACGTGACATTGAAACTAACCATTATGTCTGTATTTTTAAGGATGTTATTTTTAACTAGTAATTTGAAATGGACATAATTTTTTATAGAAGTAGAGGAGTTGCCAATGAGGAGAGGGTAAGGAACTTAGATAACTGTTGAGCAAATTTACAAGTAAGATTTCTATGCTATCAACTATAGGGTATAGGGGAATATTAGATTTGAGGAGTTTAGGTACCCCATAAATGAATAGATGATTTCTTTCCACCAAGAAATCACTTTTTTGGATAATTTATGGACTTTTTTTTGTTTGGAGACATAGTGGGAATCCACTCAATAATTTAGTAAGTAGAATTGTCACTTAGGAGATCCTGCATTTTTCATTGTAATCCTCTTCATTCATTATAACTGTGGCATTACCTTATCAGCTTTAATAATCACAATATTTTTATTCTTTATAATATTTTTAAAGCAGCTGTTTCTTTCTGTTGTAAAAATAGTCATAATTTAAAATTCTGAATATTTTTACAAATTATTTATGTTAGTACATTATTAGTTTTGGTTTTTCATAATACGTATTGTCGGCACTTATGATGTGCACGTTATTGATGTTATTTTGTCAAAATGAATGTGTCACTTTCAAAAATTTTATTGTCGTTTAAAATTATTAAGTGCTGTGTTTTGTAAAGACGTTCTCGTGATGCTAACGCAGACAACACTTCAGCCATTATACATAACTTTTTACTTGCCACTTTCATGGAGTGCGCATGCTTGACGAGGAGTTTGATGGGTGATTGACAGCTGACAGGGCGTTCGGTATCGAGGTAATGGAAACAACAAGAGAGCGTTCGGTATTCAAAGTAATGGAGGATAAACAAGAGAGAGCTAATATAAGTTTAAGAACACAGGCCGGCAAAATTTTGTTCTTAGGAATTTAAGTTGTATGTCACAGTGGGAGGAATATTAATAGAAGATTCTGAAAAGGGAAATCGTAGAATTGTGAGCCTTTAAAGGGGAGGAAGTTAAGACTGTAAATAAGTATTGGTAAATAAAAGAAAATATTGCGATTGACATTCTATAGGAGTGTTCGAGGAAACGTTGATTGAAAATTTCATCCGTTTTAAGGTTGCTGGATCTATCTGTTATTTCTACTGGAAAAGGAGATGGAATTTAGCAACTTAGATAAAGCAGTAGAAGAAACTTTTTTGCTGGTTCAAAAAATTAACAAAATTGAACTGTATGATGTAAGAGTACTTATACTTTGGTGAATTCGGAATATCTTACTTCAGAGTTAGGAGGAATAATGTGTGCTATATAAGGGTGATGAGAAAGGATTCTGTGGAAAAAGAAGAGAATCTTATATCTTCGGAAAGAGACCTTAACAAGGAAACTGACTATGAATATTTTGTTATTGTGTAAACAAGGTATTTAGTCTAGTAGATATGATTAAGTATATGTTAAATAAACCAGTAATAGAATGAGTCAGAAAATGGGTGATCTCTAAAGCGTAAGTTTATCTTAAAAGACCTTGGATCCAGTTAATTTTCTAGTTAGTTGTGTAATTTTAATTGAAGTATATATATTGTTTTTGTTTTATTAAATGTGTATATTTTGTATTTGGTCTCGAGTCAGTGATTTTTCGGATTCTGAAAGAAATAGTAAAAAGTCTTTGCACCAATTGGAATTGAACCCTTGTGCATATAAATAAAAACACTCTGAAATAGAAACAATCATTATAGAGAAAATCTCATAAATGAGGATTGATAAAAATTAAATAATCCTCCTTATAACAAATGGCTACAGAGATCATATCTCTTTATAACACTGTGGTATACTGCTTTTAGGTGGTTTAGATTTATGACTTTAGATCTTTTATCCATTACAATTTCAGTTGTTTCACTTACTCATTGTTGCAGGCTAACTGTAACATGTAATGTTCTCTGAAGATGTTGGTTTGAAATCCAGAGAAATTAAGCCAGTTAATAAACATATTTTTTTATTAACTAGCTTTTTATTTTTTATAAAGAAGTTGTGAATAGTTGAGAGAATATTCAAACAGAAACATTAATTCCATTCAAAATAAAGAATATCATTTTTGTATAATGTAATGGAACATATATATTAATTTAGTTTCTTCTGTCCGAGTTATCAGTGATAGTAGCAATATCAACTGTTCCTTTACTTCATCAGTTGAACAAATTCCTCTAGGAAATACCTTGAAAATATCAGCATGTATTAATTTGCCATTAACATTTGAGGCCTCCTCAAAATCCTCCATTCATTCCTATCTTGAGCCGTTCCATGCCACTGAGTTCCTGCTATATCTTTAATCTCATCCTCCCACCATCTCTCAGGTCTTTCTGTAGCTCTTTCCATCTCTGGGTTACCATTCTGATTATCTGCTTCAGCGATCGGCAACTTTTTCAGACTTATGGGCCACATTCAACTTTTATTTTTAATAATCGGGCCGCAAGCGTTTAATTAAGAGAAAATAGTGAGTGAAAAATACTTAAGTTATCAATTTAAAAAAAACACAGAAATATTTAAAATACGAGATATGAAACAAGCATGAAAATGAAACTCAATGAAAAATTATCACATAAAGTAATATAGTTTGTGCATCACAATATGTGTGTCTCCCTGCTTAATGTGACTTTTATGATTATTTTCCCTTAGCCAAATTATCTATATCCACTTTATAACCTGAGGTGCAAATTCAAATTGCACATTTGGGCTGCATGCCGACCCCTGATCTACTTTGTCCGTTTTTGAGAGTTACTTCTTGCAGTGTGACCTGCCCATAGTCATTGTATCTTTTAATGGCTGTTATACTGTCTCTCACCCTCATCTGAGCTCTTACCCAAGTATTGTGTTTTCTATCTAGAATGGTAATACCATGTATCCTTGAAAATATCAGCATATATTAATTTGCCATTAATATTTGAGCCCCCCCCCTTTAAAGTCCTCCATTCATTCATTCCTATCTTGAGCCTTTCTATGCTACTGAGGAGTTCCTGCCATAATCTCATCCTCTCACCATCTCTTAGGTCTTCCTGTAGCTCTCTTTCAATCTCTAGGATACCATTCTGATATCAGCTTTGTTCATTTTTGAGTGTTTGATGTTTTAAGGATACTTGTGACATAAAAACTGAATAATATATGCACGTAAACACAAGAAAGATATTTAATTAACCAAATATTTCATCTGGAAATAGCAGGCCATTCTTGTAGTGCCACTGAAGATGGTCTGCTATTTCCAGACTGAAATATTTGGTTAATTAAATATCTTTCTTGTGTTTACGTGCATATATTATTCATTTTTGAGTGTTACTTCTTGCAATGTGACCCGCCCATTGTCATTTGTATCTATTAATAGCTGTTTTCTCGCCCTCGTCTGAATTTTGACCCACGTATTGTGCCATTTTATCTAGAATGGTATTACCGAGTACTGATTTACTATTTTATTTTCCATTTTCCTCTGAGTAATCCTCAGCTTATTGGCCAATTTTTTAGTCGAAGTCCATGTTTCACTTACATAAGTCATGACTGGAAGTATACTACTGTCAGATATTTTTCTTTTAAGGCAGATTAGGATGTTTCCTTTGAGTGCTTTTCATGGTGTTTTCCAAGTTGAAATCTGTGTAAATTTCTTCTTCCAGTCTTCCCCTACCCTAATTTTTTGTCCTAGGTAAACATAAGAAGTCACTATATCAATTTCCTGGTGTTCCATTTGTATTGGCTTTTTGGTGATGTATTTATTACACATTATTTTTGTTTTTGTCTTTGTTTATATTTAATCTTTTCTTTTTTACTTTTTGCATTCAGTTCATTGATCATTCATTGAAGATCTTCTGCAGTTTCCTAAGATAATATCATCAGGAAATCGTAGGTGCTTTAGTTCTTTCCCATTTACCATAATGCCTCTATTTTTCCAATCCAGATGTTTAAAAATTTCTTATATCGCTGCTATAAATAATCTAGATGAAATGTTATCTCCCTGTCTAATTGCCTTTTTTATAGGAAATTTCATATCAGTTCCTGATTTTAAAGATGCAGTTGAATTTTATTTTTATGACTAAGTCTATCAATGTAAGTTTTTTAGTTACTTGATTTTTAAGGACTTCAAAAATAGCTAATGTTCAATTAGCTATTATTCAATTAGCTAATTGAATCAAATGCTTTTTCAAAATCAATGAATGCCAGACCTAAGGGTTTTTGGTATTCATTTGTCATTTCAATTATTTGTCTTATTACATATACGAGGTGGTATCAAAGTTTCGGAACTAGCTCTGTTTATGAGAAATTACTTTATTTATCTACGTTTACACACTATCACCTTCAAAATAGGCCCCTTGCATATCAGTACAGCACTCCCAGTGGTCTTGCCACTTCTGGAATGTGTCCTGGAAATCTTCTTTTCGGAGCATGTCAAGCACCTTCTGCAATTTGCAATGGATCTCCGCAGTGGTGTCAAAATGGTGACCTTTGAACTGGATCTTGATCTTTGGGAAGAGGGCAAAGTCTGCAGGAGCCAACTGTGGCGAGTAGGGTGGGTGCGGAAGTGAGATCATGTTGTTTCTGGTGAGAAACTCGTGCGTGAGCAGAGCTCAGTGACAGAGTGCATTGTCGTCGTGGAGCATCCAGTTTTTCGCGTGCCACAGATCTGGTCGCTTTTGCCGAATGTCCTCCCTCAGACGCCTTAAAACCTGGCAGTAGAACTCGCTATTGATGGTCTGGCCCCTGAGGACGAATCTCGATGCACAATGCCGAGAATGTCAAAAAAGACAATGAGCATGCACTTGGTCGAGCTGCGGACCTGCCTCGCCTTTTTCGGTCATGGAGATGATGGGCTCCTCCATTGTGAAGACTGTTGCTTCGTCTCAGGGTTGTACCAGTACACCCAAGTTTTGTCGCTGGTAATGATCCTCGAATTTCACATTTTTTCAAACGTAAATTTCACGTTTGCTCTTTGTTCTAACTTGCTGTCCATGATGAAATCGCAGATGTGGTAATTCAGGTGGTCAGAATAGCATCAGTTGCACAGCTCCCGATGTACACAGGGCGACGTCTTTTGGCACACTGACTTATGAAGGTAGGTGCTCCCTGTGCGTGCAGCCTTGCGTTGTCATCTGTTGGCATGTTACAAACCTAGTCTCTAAACTTTTTGATACCACCTCGTATATGATCAATGGTGATGAAATTTTTTCTGTATCCTGTTTGTTCTGGAGGTTGGCAAAAATCTAGTCCCTTCTGCATTCGTTGCTAATAATTTTTTGAAAATTGTGTATATCGTTGAATGGAGATTGATAGGGCAATAATTTTGATACACCATCTTCACTGAATTTAATAATTTTAGTATGCAATGTAATAGGTTTACAAATGTATTCTTCTTTTCACTGGAGGCAACAGTACTTTAACTTTGAATTTTAACTGCCATTATTAACACAAATAAAATAATTATAAACTGTTTATAATTCACAGTGAAACACAAATATACAGAGAGACTTGAACAAGCATGATGTTGATGAGTATGTTGATTATTTTTAGACCAAAAAACTAATAATAAAATATAACTAACACTGAGTTTATAGGTCATAATAATTATTCAATAAAACCTACTAGTTTTGCCACTTCAGCTAGTGGCTTCATCTGGGTTTGGGATGAACATACAAATATACAATAAGTGTTAAATATGAATCATTACATAAAAAAACCTATGATTCATATTTAATGCTTGTTGTATATTTTTGTGTTCATCCCAAACCCAGATTAAGCCACTAGCTTAAGTGTCAAAACCAGTAGGTTTTATGTAATAATTATTACAACCTATAAACCCAATGTTAATTATTTTTTATAAGCAGTGATGTTGTAAACAGACAGTTCATGAAAACTCGCATTGGTTGATTCATGGGATGTTGATTCATATTGCTAAAACTGTCACATGAGTGAATGCAGTATCGTATAAATGGTCATAATTGCAAAGCATCATATGAGTAGATTGTCATAAAGTCATAGTATTATTGTTTACATCAAAATATGTGTAATTAATGCAGTGTGTATTTTACTTGAATAATTATTCAAGAAATACGCACCATCTTTGCTAACTCTCTTATTTATTTCCATATTTAATTTGCCATAAATTAAATATGGAAATAAATTTTTGCTAAAAATTGTGTTTAAATAACTGAAATAATGCCCTTAGCACTTTTTCAGTGATTAGTTCACTGAAACATTTGGATCATAAAACTGAATTACTGAATTCAGTTTTATGATCCAAATAATAATTCAGTTTCTGCCAAGGAAATGAGGCATAGTAGGCATAGAGATCATTCCACTTGCTTTCTTATATGGATGAGAGTGGGTGCATGCGAATTCTCCATGGAAGAAAAAATTCATGGTCTGAATTGCTTAGAGAACAACCACAACAGTTCTGATTAAACAATTCACTTTAAGATCTTTTGATAACAAACATCAGCATATCTATCTGCTTGATATATGTAGTCAGAAAAGGAAAGCTAGTTGAGTTATTAGTATTAAACAAGGAAAATGACCTTACTAATAGGAAAGTTTGACTGGCAAAGACCATCATTTAATGAAAGGAAACCAAAAAGTTCAGAATAGTTGCTGGCATTAGGATAGTAGTAAAGATAATATAGGAATCTGGCACGAAGGATGGGGCTAAGAGATTTCTTAGCTGAAGAATAAAAAGAGGAGATCCTAGGATTAGACACTCTGACATGGTATAGCAGAGTGAAAACATGCATGCCACATGTGACACAAAAAGAGTCAAAGAGGATGTAACTATTTTTAAAGGAAATTACAACATAGACTAATATATTAACTAAAATAAATTTGATTAATACTTCCAATATTCAGCAAAGTCAAATTGCCATCATCACGGAACAAAATCTAATAAGATATGTGTACGAAGGCACTACACTAAGTAATAAGGTTGAAGCATGTTAACTGAAAGTAGGGCTAAAGTCCCAAATAGTACCCTCCCCTGTTTTGGCTAAATTGGGTGCCCTTGGCTGTTGGGCTAAAGTTCTTCCCAAATTTGGAGTAATTTCATGAAACTAAATTTGTTGAGGTTAGCATAGGTTTCTTAAGGTGGATGCAGATCCAAGGAAAAGTCTTTCATATTCATGTGTTGCTATGGAGTAGAATGGCCTTATACCAACGTATTCTATGACATCATCATCATCAAATTCCTGCCATGTACCCTCAAGGGGTGTACAGGATATGACAGTACTACATGAAAAAATTACATCATTACTAACTTCCTATCTACAATTTTCCTCCAAATCAGTCTGTTACTTGTCAAGACTTCAACATTATCAGATCTTATATTTCTATCGTCTAAGGCACTTTGTACCGTATCAATCCACCTATATCTTGGTCTTCCTCTGGGTCGTTTTCCTGCCAACCTGGCAGAGAACACTTGTTTTGCTAATCTTTCCTCTCCCATTCTATTTAAGTGACCATACCATCTGAGATTAGCTCTGCTAACGCATTCCTGGATGCTGACAATGTCAAGTTCTTTCCTAATATCCTCATTTTTAATATGATATTGCCATTGATGCCATCTGTTCACGCCTCTAATCTTTCTCAGAACTCTCATATCTGCGGTCTCTAGTCTTTGGTCAAGTGTTTTACTTCTGACCCAGCTCTCAGATCCATAAGTTAAAATTGGTTTGAACACAGTCTTGTATACAGCTAATTTAGTGTTCCGACTAATTTCTTTCTTATTCCATATGAATTTATTCAATTGACTTCCCACGATACCAGCTTTGCTGATTCTGTTGTCTATTTCTATATTTAGTTTACCATCTTCAGTAAAAATTGTGCCTAAGTAGCTGAAATGTTTTACTTGTTCCATAGGTTCTCCATTCACAACACAGTTGACATTTTCAATGATTCTGCCTATTTTCATTGTCTTTGTCTTTTTATTGCTGACCTTCATACCATATCTATTACAACAGCTATTCAATTTAGTCAGAGAATCTTGCAGACTTGTAGCGGATTTATTTAGAAGTATAACATCATCCGCATAAAGCAAAGAGCTGACATTAACATCTCCAATTTTGATATCAGGTTTAATACCACATTCCTTCATAATGTGATCCATATAGATAATGAATAACAGAGGGGATAATGTACATCCTTGTCTCACACCAGATTTAACATTAAACCATCTTCCTGTACTTCCTTCAATTCTAACTGCTGACTCACAACTCAAATAAAGACTGAGTATTGCTTGATATAATGCCCCATTGACACCATATAACTGCAGCGTATTGAATAGCTTCTCTCTTGGCACTTTGTCATATGCCTTTTCCAAATCGACAAAACTTAAATACAGATCTTTGTTATATTCCCATGCTTTCTCGACTATTTGTCGTAAAGTGAAGATCTGATCCTGACAGCCTCTATTTGGCCTGAATCCAGCTTGTTCTTCACCAAGCTTTTCTTCCACAATTCTTCTCAACCGTTTCTCAAGTATACTTGCATAGATCTTGCCAGGAACACTCAGTAGGGAAATACCTCTATAATTCTCACATTCAGTTTTATTTCCCTTTTTATATATGGGTACTATGAGAGCTCTACTCCAATCATCGGGAATTCGTCCCTCTGTCCAGGCTTTCTGAACTATGCAGTGCAGCCACTGTAAGACTCTTATACCACCATACTTCAGCATTTCTGGTCGAATATCATCTACTCCTGCTGCCTTTCCACATTTCAAGCCTTTGATGGCTTTTTCTACTTCAAGTATGGATATGTATTCCTGACTGCATACCTGGTCAGTGTTTTTTATCACTGTGCTGTCATCACTGCTTGTTTCATTTCGCAGTTTTTCAAAGTAATTACTCCATACTTCAAGGATATCTTTTTCTCCTGTTTTCATTTCACCTTTATCATCTCTAATTCCTTTTACAGCACTCTTTCCTCCATTCCTAAGCTTCTTCAACAACCTCCAGAATATTTTGCCACCTTCTTGATATTTATTTTCTATATTCTTGCCAAAGTCCTCCCATGACTTTTGTTTAGCTAGTTTTACACACTGTTTAGCTTTCTTACATTTGTCTCTGTATTCTGTAAGAGTAAAAGCTGACTTATTTGCCAGGAACTTTTGATATGCTTTCTTCTTTTCTTTCACTGCCTCTTTAACTTCCTGTGTCCACCAGGGAGTTCTGATTTTTTTATCTTTGCACACAACCTCACCACATGCCTCTCTGGCAGAATCAATCAATGTTTCCTTCAGAGTTTGCCACTGAATCTCCAAGGCTTGATTCCTGTTCTCAAACTCTTTCATTTTCTTTTCAATAATATTTCTGTATTTTAGTCTACAGTTTACATCTGAGAGCTGCTCAACTTTTATTCGCTTTAAAACTTTCTTACATGTTATTCTTTTCAATATGAAATTCAATTTTATCCTGCTCAAGACTAAATAGTGATCACTTCCAATTTCAAATCCTCTGTACACTCTGGTGTCCTGCACCAGGGAGAAAACATCACTATCAACAATAACTTTTTAATTTGTTGAGGTTAGCATAGGTTTCTTAAGGTAGATGCAGATCCAAGAAGTCTTTCATATTCATGTGTTGCTATGGAGTAGAATGGCCTTATACCAACGTATTCTATGACAGGTGTCCAAATCATGGTTTTCAAGTTACACCATTTCCACCATTACAGCTTGAATGGCTATAATGGTGGAACTCTGCACCATGATGTAGTCCTTGTGTTCAGCAATTCTGATGTTGGCTGCTATCCTACCTTGTCTTCATCCAAAACACTTCTATAACTTCACTTTTCTTATGAAAGTAACAACAAGCTCCACTGAATAAACTACTAAAACCATAGCATCACTTTAGAATGAATGAACTTTCTATATGAAAGTCTCAACATAAAACCTTATAAAATAAAATCTAAAGTATTAAAACTGTTGATAACTTTTTTTTTCAAAGTTCCATCTTTTAAAGAATTCAGAAGAAAATTTTCTTAAATGATTTTACTGAAATCACTACAAGACTAAACTATTAATTTTCCAGCATAGCTGCAGTTATGTGATAAATTCAAATTTAATGTTTTACATTTCCATTCTCTCGCATTCGATGCTTTTGCTGCAATAGATAAATAATAAACATATCTAACCAGAGCAATGAGAATGTTTAATGTGTTTTGAACCACCAGGCCTGCTGGACATGAGAAAGACTGGTATTTCTTGCCTCTAGCTAACAGAATTGGCTCTATGTTTGAGCCTTGCTGTGGCTTAACTAAAGTAAATTGCAATTTTCTATCCAAAAAAATTTTTTTTCATGTGTTTACACTTTTCTTTAATTAACATTCAAAATTGTTGGTAATACTCTACATTACTTGACTCTAAATTTAGCAATCTTGTAGGTACTCCCAGAAACAGTTGGTTATAATAGTGTATTGGTATTTTGCTGCAAAACATCGAAATACCAATAATTTGTTTTAAATACTAGTTATTTAGTTATGCAAAGGGGGCAGAAAAGTTCTGATAAACACCTAGAACATGGTTCTGCTTCATTTCCTTCATGGTGATTATCACAACTTTTCATCACAACCTTGTACTTGCAAATGAATTTTTTAAATTCTTTTTATTTGTTCATTATTTTAAGGATATGCTGTTGGATAATGCATAAAAAGTATAGTTCTTATTATATAATTCCTAAAGCATATTAACTTCTTATATTTAACATGAAGTCCCTATAGTTCTTATTTCTCTTTACTTTACCATATGAAAAAATCTCCTCACTGTCATTTTTTTAAATACCTCTCAACAGATTAAACATCTCAATCACATCATGCCTTCATCTTATATTCATCAAACTCTGCAGTTTACATGCTCTCAGTCCTCTGGTTTAGGTCACCTTCACCACTTTTGCAATATGTCCCCTAAACTTCAACTTTCATCAACCTAAGATCCTTTACCTCCTCAATATTCTATCATTTATTTGAAGACACCTTACATTAAGTTGCATTGACCTGATGTCCCCAGGTCAATGCAACTGATTACACCATTATGTCATCTAGTTTTAATTTTTGGTACTTTTATTCCAAGAAAAATGTTAATCGTAAATTTAAAAATATATTTATTTTGAATATAATTATGGTACATTTGTTATTTCACCTAACAAAGTTGTATAATTTCAGGTAAAAGGTCAGTGACAGATCTCTTGAACCTGCTAATAAATTTGCAGACCCAAATTTTAGAACTTCACCCAGAAACTAAGCATGTAATTAAGGAAGACAGGTACTGAGGGGAAAAAAATGAAAGGCATTCCAAATCTTTCTAATAAATATAAAACGGAATCCTGGAGATAATAAAATAAAAAATAGAATGTAGTTGACTACTGTCCGACCACACATGCGAGAACCCTGGCTGGCACAGTGTCAAGAGTCAATTCATGTTGAAGGAGAGAAACAAATAAGGCGATGTATGAATTCGTCACCAGCATGCAAAATCATATACTTTATATGTAAAATATTCCAGCTGTTGTACAAGCAAAATAGTTACCACTTTAAAAACTGTAATTTTCATAAAAGAAAAGCAAATTTTCTGACATAATTATAATAAACGCTTATCAGAATGATTCACCTTCTTCTGCCATGTGCAGAAATGTCGAGGGGTCTTGCATCTGTGGTTGGACGGTATTCATTAACATTACTCAAGCAATATAAAATTTTAAATGGAATGAAATTCTTCAAACCTTTTGAGTCAAGTTTTTATTATTATTAATTGCTTTCTTCAATTTTTGGCTAAAAATGCTATCCATTTCAAATATTAAAATAATTTTGTGGATGCAAAAACTTTTCTCTCTTGATTTCAAGTATATCACTGGAGATGGATATGTTGATATCTGCAGAGAATTATTTGCATAAGATCATAAGAAACACTTCCTATGTGCAGGTAGAAACAGGTACTAAATATAAATATAGTGGTATCTCTCTAATCCGAACTAATAAAAACCATGCTTGTTTGGATTAGCAAATTTTCCCCAAGAGACAACAATAACTAGCATTTAAGACAATTAGATTCTAATGGTACATCAATTTAATTCTGTAAATAAATAAAGTAACTGATAGAAAAAAAGCTATTGTACTCTAATGTAAAACTTAAATAATACAGTTTATTTTAGTAAAAAATTTAGTTTGTATGTACCTGTATTGTTGAGGATTCTGATTTAATAAAATTGCATAGTTCAGTACATAACTTAATTTGCTTTAAAAAAATATATATATCACTTTCTTATACACAACACAAAGTTTCACAAAATAACACACATTTTTTTTTATTTCTTTGTAAAAAAAAAAGTCACTGATTTTCTTTTGCTTCTTGGAAGCCAAACTTTTTTCAAATGCTTCTTCTCAGAGCTGCATTAGCAATAAAATTTTGTAGAATGGCATATTATTCTGCTTAGCTCATTCTATCACATATTAAAACTGTCAACTGCCTCTTCGTGTTTTGCTTTTTTTCTTCGAGTTCTTTATTGTCATCAGTCTAATTACAGAGGAATAAAGTTGATGTCCCACACAATGAAGATCCTAGAAAGGGTTCTTGATGGTAGATTGAGGAAGGAGGTGGAGATTGCAAAGGAACAATTTGGCTTCTTGCCTGGTAGATCAACAACAGATGCTATCTTTGGGTTATGGCAGATGATGGAAAAATACCGAGAGAAACAAAGGGAGCTACATCTGGTATTTATTGATCTGGAGAAAGCATACGATAGAGTGCCAAGGCTAGAAGTCTGGAGGTGTCTGAGGGAGAAGAAGGTTCCGGAGAAATATGTCAGGTTGGTGCGGGAAATGTACAGAAATGTGAAGACAAGTGTTTGGACCTGTTTGGGACAGACAGAAAGTTTTCAAGTAACAGTTGGCTTGCATCAAGGGTCAGCATTAAGTCCGTTTCTGTTTAATATTGTGATGGAGGTGGTAACAGAGGAGGTGAGAGAATATGCGCCTTGGACAATGTTGTATGCAGATGACATCTTGTTGTGTGTAGATTCAAGAGAAGAAGCGGGAACTAAACTGGAAAGATGGAGAAAAGTACTGGAAGAGAGGTATGAGACTGAGCAGAAGTAAGACAGAGTATATGTGTTGCGCAGTGGGCGGCGGCCAGGAGACAGATCTGGAGCTGGAAGGAAATGTCATCAGGAAGGTGAGAGACTTTAGATACTTAGGTTCAACAGTGGAAGAAGATGGAGGAGCTGAGAAGGAAGTGGGATGCAGGATACAAGCGGGTTGGAGGAACTGGAGGGAGATGGCTGGAGCGTTATGCGATAAGAGGGTGCCGATCAATCTGAAAGGCAAAATTTATAGGACAGTAGTGAGGCCAGCTATGACATATGCTATAGAAACTGTGGCCCTGAGGAAAAATAATATCAGCAGGATGGAAGTAGCAGAGATGAGAATGCTTAGGTGGATGTGCGGTGTGACCAGAAAGGATTGTCTGAGAAATGACTATGTCAGGGGAACAGTGAAAGTTACGAACTTAGCGAAAATACAGGAGGCAAGGTTGAGATCGTTTGGTCATGTGATGAGGAGGGAGGACGAATATGTGGGAAGAAGGGTCACAAATGGATGTGCAAGGAAGGCGGAAGCGTGGGCGGCCAAAGAAGAGATGGAGGGAGCTGGTAGAAGAGGACTTGAAGATGAACTTGGATGTGGTGACAGCCCAAGACAGGAAGGTGTGGAGGAGACTCATTACAAACAGTGACCCCACTTAAGTGGGAGAAGCTGCAGAAGAAGAAGAGTCTTTTAATTCATTCTCTGGTGTTATATTTATAATTTCAGCATCTGATTTGATTTTGAATTCACTTTCAGTTCTATTTGTCTGTAATCCATTCCATAACATCTGGATTTATATTTTTAACCAAATTATGCACGTTTTGAATTTCCTCTTTTTGTTTATCACCGTAGTTATCTTGGTAAATTCTAGAAGGCCACAGTTTTTTCCATGACGGTCAATTGCTTCAGGTTCAATGGCTTCCCAAGCAGCAGCAACTGAGAATGTTACATCCTTCAAATGTATATTTTTTATTGATGTGGTGACATCATAATTTTGGGAAATTACATTTAAAAGCAGGTCTTTACGATATTGTAATTTAATGGATTGTATTATGTTCTGATCCATTGGTTGCAACAGTGGAGTACAGTTTGGAGGCAAAAACATATCCGTAAAATTTCCTTCTTCACTAATCAGTTCATCTGCCGGAGGATGTCCAGGACAGTTATCCAATAATAAAAGTGCTTTCTGTTCTAAATTCTGGGATTTTGAATAAGTTTTAACAGACAGTACTAAATTGTTGTGAAACCAGTTTGAAAAAAGTTCGACATTCATTCATCCTTTACATTGACTTCATACAAAACCGGAAGGCAGTAGTTCTTAAATGGTCTTTTTGATTTTCCAATCATAAGCAACTTTAATTTATGTTTTCCTGAGGCGTTTGCACAAGGCATTATCGTGATATGCTCTTTAGACATTTTTCGACCAGCACTGAATCTTCATTTCTCTGGTCGTTACCAGAGAAAACTAGAGTTTAGAGTTTTTTCTAGTAACAACCTTGAACAAAGACTACTTTCGTCTGCATTATAAATTTCATCATCGGTTAAATGTAATTCAAGAATTTTTCTAAAAAAGATTTTTGGAATGGTTCTGGAAAAGTCAGTAGACAGTTTATCCCCCTGATTTTTTTTATTTTTATTTTTTTTTTTTTATTATTTTTTTTTTTTATTTAAATGTTGGGCCTATATATGAGAGATTGGTTGGTCAATCTATAGTACTGTAGTGGGATGGGAAAGGAGAAACTTGTTGATATTCAATTTAAAAGCCTGTATATTGTATTCCCTGATATTGATAGATACCGAATACCATGGTGTTTCTTAAATTTTTCTGGCCAACCATCACTTGCTTTGAATTTCTGATCCAGGTAAATTTGTGAATGGAAATGCTTAGCTTTCTGCTTTAAAATGTCTCCAGAGATGGGAGTATGATGACTTCTTTCTTGAAGAAACCATGTGTAAACAGCAGAATCAAGTAAAGAAAAATCACTTATTTTCAGCGTTTGTGTCTTACTTGGTCCTTCTTCTGTGGTTGAAACATAAATTAAAATCCTGTCTTTTTTTTATGTCACTGATTGTAGATAGTTTACGGCCGCTTCACCTTTTTCTAGATGCTGATTTTACACTTATTTTACAATGATAATGTTATGTGTTTTCTTTTGGTAAGTTTTGACCTGGTAGGTCATTTTAACGAAATAAATTTTAGTGTTAAAAACAGTAAAATAAAAAATGAAGTTAATAAACAATAAAACTGTTACTTTTAAAATTTATCAGAAAAATAAAATTGCACTTACTAAAACAATTCGATAATCATTCACTTAAAACTTACAAAAACACAAAACAATAAACGACAACTCAGACGCAGACAATGTTTCATTTCAATAACCAAAGAAGAAACTGAATTTTCTTCAGTTTCTTCTTTGCAGGAGATGGAGGTAGGAGAATGGACAGAGAGCTCTGTTAATTTTGTGAAGGGGGAAGCTATTGGCTAAAAACGTGTCATGAATATGATTGAATTTGGTGAAGAGACTTGCTTAACAAGTAGATGGTTCTAGCTCTGTTAACTAAGGTTTTGTTAACACTATGCTGCTGGGAGAGGTAGTGTGAAAGGTGATGGATGTACCTCCTAGTGTAGTAAAATTTCTGTAGACAGAAAAGGATAAGGATTCATTGGGAAGGTGGGTGACTAGAATGTCAAGGAAGGACAGAGTTATTGTTTTCCTTTGCTTTCATGAAATAGATCCTCAGGTGTTAGGTTTACCAGATTCATGACTGTTTTCAAACAGTACTTTTGTAAAGAAATGTTGAGCCTCTCCGTTATATCTGATAACTGGGAATTTTGTCTACAGTCCAGATTTGTGTTAGTCATTTAAGATTCTCTCCTGATGGTCTGTTTGCCCAGAGGAATGTATCCAGGTTAACAGGACACTGTCAAGGTCACTTGTGGTTTGAAGACCAGATGCTGTCTGTATGGGTGATATGTTTAAGAGTATGTTTTCTCCAATGCATGTTCTCTTTTTAGAGTTTAAAAAAATTTACTCAAAAATCATACCAAAAAAAAATCTTTCATATTCGCTTTACCAGTATCCATGCCATCAACAGTAAATTAAATGAGATTCATTATCTTCAGTGATACAAACTGCTTTCTGACTGAATCTCAGATTTCCACTAAATCAATCACAGCTCCTTAACAGTCTAAATTACATCCTGTATGACTCCTTCTGCCATAAGGAAATGGTTATGCATTTGTGCATTCTGATATTACTTGCACAAATGATACCTAACCTAGAATCTCACCTTTTTTTTGACCTTCTGTTGCTAAAAATTTCTTTGCCACATTTTGTTTCATTCAACTGCCATTCTCCCAATTATGAAACGCATTCTGACCTCTTTGACTTCCCATCTTCAAAGCTTGATTTTGTTCAGTTCAAATTTCTACAGTGAAGTCATCCTTCTTGATGATTTCAATACCCACAATTCTAATTGGCTCCCTTTATTGAATTTTACTGACCAAACTGGAAGAGAGGCAGAGATTTTTTCTGTAAGCAGTGGTTTAAAACAGATTATTCATCTCCCTGCCAGAATTCCCAGCAATCCTGTTTACTCACCCAACACTCTGGTTTTTTTCTTAACTAGTTCTCCTTCCAGGTTCTCTGTTCATTGACTGCTCATCTTGGTAATTCAGACCAAAGTCTCATCCCTGTGAAACTTCTTTCATTTATTCACAACCTCACATGCTCTGGAATTACAATAGTTTCAAGTGGGAGAACTTGCATTACTTTTACTCGTACTTTCCTGGTTATACTACTGTATTCATTCTTCAGATCCAGATATTATTGTGATATTTTTACAGAAATAATCCATATTAGAATGGAAACTTTCATTCCTTACTCTGTTCAAATTTCCCTATCCATATCTAAACCATGGTTCTCCAAGAAGTGTGCCAGGGCTGCACAAGAAAAGCAAACAGCCTTTCACAAGTGGTTTTAGACCCCAAAACCAACTTTTCACAGCTTAGAGTTGTCCCACAACACTTGTAAAACCACCATCAAAAGGGTAAAGTCTAAATTCAACAATAATATGTACCATTTGCAGTTGCACCTTCTGGTCCCCTTGCCATAGCTGTTAGATACAACTTTTGTCCACCTGTGCTACCTCTTCTATCTCACACTGTAACATTGTAACATCACCCAAAGACAAGACTGATGTCTTGGCATCATTCTTCCCTTCCAACTTCAATGTAGATGACCATTGCAAATTACCTCCTTTGCCTAGAACATTGCATTTCATGCCCCCTGTGACCTTCTGCTAGAAAGACATCAGAAGAATCTTGAATAACTTGGAGACCACAAAGGCAGTTGAATCTGATGAAAATCTACACATTGTGCTCAAGAGATGTGCTCCTGAACTAACACCTGTTCTCTATAATCTGTTTACTAAGCTGTACTCAGTTGGTATCCACTCTTCAGCATGGAAGAAAGCTGATATATAATTAATCCCCCTCCCCATAAAAAAGGAGATAAATATTTATCAAGTTATCAACCTATTGCTCTCACTTCAATTTTGTCTAAAGTAATGAAGAAGGTTATCAACAGTCAAGTTAACATCTTGAGAACTGCTAACTAAATTAGTGACCACCAGTATGTATTTTGCCAATCTAGATCCACAGGAGATCCCCTGACCTATACATGCACCTTTGGACTGGACCCATTCCATGGAAAGATTTGGAGAAACCTGTGCTGTTGCTCTTGACATTTCCAAGACTTTTGATAGGGTCTGGCATTGAGGACTTCTCAACAAGTTACCGTCATTTAGACTGCCTTCGTCCTTGTGCAAATGTTTTCTCTCAAATCGATCCCTACTTGTAATGGTTGATGGTGTTCTTTCATTAGACTTTCCTGCCAATGCTGGTGTTCCTCAGGGTTCTGTAATTTCACCCATTCTCTTCCTGATTTATGTAAATGATGTGCTGTCATTCACTGCAAACCCTATTCATGGGTTTGCTGATAATAGTGCTCTCCACACATTCTACTTTTATGACAAGACTTGCAGTGCTCAAACATTTCAAGCTTCAAGATCATATATGTAATAAGTGCCCAGAACACTGATCTCCACAGTATTCTTGATTGTGGTGAAAGCAATCTAGTCAGCTTTAGTGTTTCCAAAATGCAGTTTTCTTTCTTTTCTTAAACAATTAAACAGTTGCCAGTATGGATTCAGTCACTGCTGATCAACAGGTGATCTGTTCACGTGTCGCCCATCTCTGGACAAATGCCATGGAAAAATTTGGCAAATCTCAAGTGGTTGCACTTGATATCTCCAAAGCTTTTGACCAGATCTGGCACAAAGGCTTACTAAGCAAACTACCAACATTTGGTCTGTCTCAGGATTTCTGTAGTTGGACATACACTATGTGTGATGGTGGATGGTTCCTTTTCCTCCCACCATTCAACTAATGCCGGGGTTCCACAAGGTTCTGTCCTCTCACCCTCTTCCTGCTATATATCAATGACAGAAATTGGAGTTGACCTCCAATGCAATACACAGTTTTGCAGATGACAGCACATTGTGCTCCTATTCTTTTGATTAACCTTACTCTACATAACTCACCTCAACCTACAGAATATCAACCACCACTGCCCTTAATTCTGATCTCCAAGCCATTCTCCAATGGGGTTCAGATAACCTCAGTAATTTTAATATTAATAAAACCCAGTTCTTTCTTATTTCTCATAAAAAAAAGGACCGTTTTTTTCCCAGTATTATTTTTGACAATACCCTAATTTCCAGACAATTTGAAATTTCTCTGCTTGGAATTACCCTGACATCAAGCCTTTCCTGGCATAAACATCACAACCATTGCATCCTCAGCTTCTAAAAAACTGGGATTTCTCTTTCGCTCAAGAGGTTACTTCACCCCTGAACAGCTGTTAACCTTATACAAATCAAAAATCTACCCAGCTATTGAACATTGCTCTCACATATGGGGTGGAGCCCCTAAAAGCTTCCTCAAAATACTTGACTCAATTCAGAGGAAAGCAGACTTATTAATGACCCATCTCTTACCAACTCACCCCCTCCCCTCCACTTTCGTCAGACATTTGGTTTCTGCAGTATGTATATTCTACAAATATTTCTATGGGAAATGTTCATCTGAAATAGCATCAATAATTTTCCCACTTAATACTAAGCTCGTTAGAACATGTGCAGCTTCTGCTCAACACCCCTTCACAGTGCATCTTGAAACCCACAGAACAAGTTTCTTTTCATCTTCCTTTATCCTTGCAACTGTTGTATTGTGGAACAGTCTTTCCCCTTGTTTGTATTTCCAAGGAATACAATATACAGTCTTTTAAATTAAATGTAAACAATTCCTCCTTTATTAATCCACTACTCATATATGGTACATTAGTACCGTATATGAGTAGTGTACTGTATCAACCTATAGTACATACTAATGTACTGTAGGTTGATCAACCAACTTCTCATGTTGGGCTCAACATTAAAAAAAAAAAAAAAAGTTCTGAAAGGTTTGTACATATTTGTACATTGTTGTAGGATTTGGGCGCTCACATGTACATGTAGGTACACTTCTTTATAAAACACATATTTGTATTAGTACCCTGAATTTGCGCATAGTATTTTACACGTTCGCTGCCAACTACAAGTATACTCGTAGTTGGTAAACCAGCCACACAAGCCAGCTACGAGTATACTCGTGTGACGCTTACCGCCTGCAACGAGATTACTGTACTGACCTTGAAGAAGTGAAAATGCTTGGCTTGTGGAGCTAGCATCAAAACTGTGTATTCTCATAGATGGTATATGCTCTGCACAAGCCAACTACGAGTATACTCTTATGACGCTTACCGTGGCAACGAGATTACCGTACTGACCTTGAAGAAGTGAAATTGCTTGGCGTACGGGAACAGACTATGCCGAAGTAGCGTGGCAGCGAACGTGTTAATAGTGCTCTTCATTTTTCTTTATTAGGCTTGGTCCGACATGGCCAAGAGTTTGGATTCATAGAAATGTAATTAATTCTCCAATTGAGTGGTTAATCCTACCTTGCTCTGCTATGTTCATTTATTATGTTTTCTCTGGTTGGTTTGGTCTGTCTTGTGGGATGAGAAACTCAAGTTTCTGGAAGGGAAGGAATAAACCTGTTATCTTTTCTAGGAGACTAACATAAATTACATGCAGACATGTACTCCAACTAAAGAAACCCTGTAAGATACAGAGAGGCTGTATACATCAGTTAATAACAATGATGCCCTTTATGACTTATAGGTTTTCTTTAGTTGAAGTACATGTCTGCATTGAGATAAGTTCTCCATTAATTTATTAAATTAACATTTAATGATTTTTTATTTAGTCCTGTTTTTCACTGATCAGTGGTAGCAGTTGCTAGTATATTAGGGGTTACCACATAGTGCTTGTATTCTCGGCATTATAAACACTCTTCCAGGCTAAAATTGTCCCTAAAACAAAGTAATGATATCATCTATTTTCAGTCTATTTTAAATTTTAATAAACAATTGGTTATTAAAATCTGCCATTAAAATTTAAGTTTAATGACCGATTTTAATAAATTTCAGAACTTAACAGTGGATGAGCAATAAAATTTAATTACAAGTCTACCATTTTTAGCAGTGCTGCATTTTTTTAATGTAATTTTCCTTTGAAAGTGGTATTAGTTTCTGCATAGCTCAGGTCATCAAAAAAATAAAAAATAAAAATAAATACATAATAATAATAAAATAACTTCTTAAACATCTATTTTACACAAAATGTATGCAACTTATCATTAATGTATTTTAGAGAGAAAATATAAATTGTTTTATAGCATTAATCAAAAATCTGCAGAAACAGAAAATGATAGAAGTCCCAAAAGTGAGAATGAAATAAGAGTTCCAAAGCGAAAACTGGAATTTGAAGATTATCCTGAATTTCTCTCTAAGCGGCATACAGATTTTGTTCCTTATAGGTAAGATACTAATTATGCTCTTATGTTACTTTTTTGTATTTATAGTATATCCAACTTAATTTAATGCCAATGCTGAAGGTAAAGTACTTATGCATTTTTTCTTCAGCATTGCATTAAGCCTATAGAGCTGTTGTAAGGAAATGTAGTGGGTTATTCTGGTTAGCTACTGTAACAAGAGAGCAAATGGTATACAGGTTAAATGAACAGCTGAATTAATCAATATTTCCATTCTTTGCTTGAAGGAATCATTCCTCAGTTTTCTTTCATCTCATTTGAATCCAAAAATCTGATTTATTTTCTGTGTATTTTTACTATGTGCTTTGCCATAGTAAAAATAATCAGCTGGAAACACATATAGCAATACATACACATACATACAGCGTAATTCTTTGGAGTGCTACTTTATTAATTGGTTGATTCACTGGAGGAAGCTGGGTAGGCTATGTCATCAAGTTACTTCATATTTCAAGTGACTTTTGTCACTGAGTGACCTTTATCAAGTGCCTTCCTAAAGCTTATAATTTATCTGCAGTAGCAATTTTTCTCTTGCTCCATTTTTAGGTGCATTTTGCAAAAATGCACAAGAAGATTTATACTGTCTAAATATGCAAGTTATTCCTTTAATGGACATAATACAAATGGAGATTACATTACATTCAATCCTCATCTTATGATGGGATTATGCCTTGATTATCCTGTTGTTAGTTGAAAAGGTCATGTCAGAAATCACTATCTGAACTGTAATGTTGACTTGTCTGGGTGCTAAAAGGCATAGATGCATGAAATAAGACAGCATGTAAATTATAACATAATATTACTGCATACAATACTTTAATAAGCAATGAAACCTGAGTGTGCAGCTTCTATTTATTCACCGTTAAAATAATCAGCTGGAGACACATACAGCATAATTCTTTGGAGTGCTACTTTATTAATTGATTGATTCACTGGAGGAGGCTGGGTAGGCTAAGTTTCTTCAAATTTAGGGAATACAGTAAAGAGTTCCAAGGATTTTTCACCACATGCATAATTTGTGAAAGATCTAGGCTAATTTTTGGGGTAGGAGTAAGGTGAGGTATTTTGCAGGGCTTTAAAAATTTATTTACATTCAGTTTATACGGTTTGCCTTTCTTTTCTGCATAAATTTTTCTGAAGCAGGCAGCTGCAGTTTGTATCTTTCTGAATACTTCTATTTTCAAACAACCAAATTTCCTTAATAACAGAGGCCTCTGTGACATTGTTTCACTTTCACTATAAACTTGTTTTGGAGAATTCTGCTGCTGCTACTTGTTTTCTCTTCTTTTTTTCTGCAACTCTGTGCTTCCAGTTTTAGATCTTCATTTGAAACTTCTTCCTCAGCTTCCACAAGCTATGCTGTCTTCAGTGTCATCCTCTGTTCCAGTTCTTAGCTAGCAACACTGTCTTATCAATCTCTTCTAAGGCTTTGTTGAATCTTATGAATGTAAGAATGTATATTTTCAGCTAATTCTTTAAAACTCCACTGATATACTGCTGTCACCTCACTTTGTGCTGCATCTACATTGTTTGTATAATGCAAGATATTATGTACATTTTAAGTCTGGGGATTTTCTCCTCTCCTTAGGGGTGATATGGTTGAGAGAGAAGTCTCAACCATATCACCCCCCTTTTTAGAGTTTGTCAGTATCTGCAATCTACAAATTCTCAATCTGTCTTCATAATCAGGAAAAAAAAGAAAAGCTTTCCACACGTGTCTGGCATCAAGAATCTAAGCTTCATACTCAGCCTATGCAGATACATGCAATATATTAAGCCAGCTGGAAGTTTTTCCACTTGATTATACTATAAATTAAAGATGCCAAGAAATTATATTCTTGGTTTAATCCTTTATCCAAGTGTAAGCAAACAAAGTTTGCACCTGAAGTAACTTCAGGACTGAGCAACTCGTATATAAGGCTAATGACTTCACATTACTTGCCTTAGTATCCCATAATGCAAAGTGCATATCCTTACGTACATGTATAATGCTATGCATTATGGGAAGTGTTACTGCCTAGACTGCTTTCGACCTTTATTGAGATCTCACCAGTGGGAGCCAGACCCAGAAGTGATACCAAGGTTGAAGTAATGCACAAGTCATATTTCCATATACTTCTTTTCCATATAAAGATGCCAAGAAATTATATTCTTGGTTTAATCCTTTATCCAAGTGTAAGCAAACAAAGTTTGCACCTGAAGTAATAACTTTAGGACTGGGCAACTCTTATATAAGACTAATGACTTCACCTCACTTGCCTTAGTATCCCATAATGCAAAGCACATATCCTTATGTACATGTATAATATCATGCATTATGCACTGCCCAGACTGGTTTCCACCTTTATTGAGGTCTCATCTGTGGGAGCCAGACCAAGAATGATACTAAGGTTGAAGTAATGCATAAGTCATATTTCCATATACTAGTAGCCAAAAGATGTTACACATTATTATTAAGATACTCTGGTTTAGAGATAGATGATGAAAGTTTTTCCACTTGGTTATACTATAAATTAAAGATATCCCATAATGCACTTTGCATTATGGGATACTAAGGCAAGTGAAGTGAAGTCATTAGCCTTATATACGAGTTGCCCAGTCCTCAAGTTATTACTTCAGGTGCAAACTTTGTTTGCTTACACTTGGATAAAGGATTAAACCAAGAATATATTTCTTGGCATCTTTAATTTATATTAAGTCAGCTGTCAGCAAATCCAACTTCAAAAAGGCCAATAACACAAAACCTGTCTCTTGTGCAAACGGTAACTGTCTCCCTTCTGGTCCCTCACAAAAGCCATTGGACATGCACTCCCACCTCTTATCCATCCAGATGCCATCACTGTTACAACACCTAGAGAAAAAGCCCACCTCTTATAACTACTCTTCTCCTTTAACTTTTGCATAGATGAGAAAGGCAAATCACCTCCTCCTATACCAGCAACTGAGCATATGCCTCCTGTGGCCTTTCTGCACATAAGAAGAAGAATATTAAATAACCTTAATACTCCAAAGTCGTCTAGTTCCTGATGGCTTCTGTCCTATTGTATTTAAATGTTGTGCTCCAAAGCTAACACCTGTCCTCTCTCATTTCTTCAATCTTCTATACTCAGCTGGCACCTACACATCTCATGGAAACTAACATATATCCACCCCATTCCAATAAAGGGAGACAAAGTCTACTGCCCAACTACCAACAATTGCCAGGATTGAGGGTTGAGGAGGGGATAGAGGCTTATATGTTAGCCTACATCACTTACCACTGGATATGTGCCATGGAAAGGTTTGGAGAAACGTGTGCTTTCGCTCTTAACATTTCCAATGCTTTTGATCATGTTTGGCATCAAAGCCTGCTTTGCAAACTGCCTTCCTTCAGTCTACCTGCTACCCTCTGTAAGTGGATAGCCATCTTTTTCTCTTGTCATTCACTGTGTGTCATGGTGGATGACACCTCTCTTCAAGCTTTTAAATGACCTACTCTCAATGACTACAAATGCTGTCCATAGCTTTCATGACAATAGCACTCTCCATTCAGCCTACTCCTTTGACAAACCATCTAGTTCCTTCCCAGACATCCCTTATGTCAAGATCATCTGCAACCAGTGACTAAAACACCGATCTCCATACCATCCTTTAGTGGGGAGGCAAGGATAACTAGTCATCTTCAGTGTCGCCAAAATACATTCCTTCCTTTTCTCTTGCAAAAGGGATCTCAGAATGAGCTATATATATATAGATAGATAGATAGAGATAGATAGATAGGATGAACTCTCTCTCCTTGGACCGACATTTACCTTCAGTCTCTCTCTTGGCACAAACACATCACATCAATAGCTTCCTCAGCTTCTAAAAACTAGGCATTCTTTTTGTTCAGGAAGCTATTTTGCAACCATCCAGCTACTAATCCTATACAAATTGCAAATCTGCCCATTGTTAGAATACTGTTTACACATTTAAGGTGGTGCACCTAAAACCTCCTTAAAAATTTTTGATGCTGTCCAGAGGAGAGCAATTCTGCTCATAGGTTGTCCTTCCCTCACAGACACATTTCATCCTCCATCTCACAAATGTAGTGTTTCAACTTTGTGTCTCTTCTACAGGTATTTCCATGGTCACTGTTCCAGTGAATTGGCAAACACCATTCCTCCTCTTGCTGTTAAGTCTGCAAAAACAAGAACAGCAGCTGTCCATTTCTTTATGGTACAATTTTAACAATTTCAATTTCTTCACCACCATTCTAGAGATACTGATAGGTGGATAGTTGGATATGTCAGTCTTAGCACCATCCTTATGCAATGGGATTACTGTACATTCTTTTCTTTCCTGGGGAATCTTTGTTCTTCTGAGACACACATTATATAGCCTGGCCAAAGGAATAGCTACTTCAGTTGAACACTCTTTTAGCATCTATGCTGATATTCCATTATTCCTCTTGCCAATTTCTTATTAAATTTGTGCAACATCCTAGTACCTCCTCCTCTTACACCTGAGTTTCTTCATGCAGTGAATACTTAGCAATTAGTGCAATGTTGCATACACCAGGTTGATAGCTTTTAACAAAATGACCACGCATTAGTTGAACAATCTCTTCTGCATCTGTCATTCTCATACCATCTGCATTGAGTAGAGATATTCTTTCATATTTCATTCTTTCTTTTACTTGCAGCCTAACGATATTCCTTTGGCTTGTCCTAGACTTGCATTGCAGAGCTAGTATTTTTTCATATTCATCTTTGCTTTCTATATAACAATTGCAACTCTTCTGGCCTGCTCCTTATAATTTTCATTAAAAAAAAGAGAATGTGGTCAGAATACTGTGTGCATAAGAATGATCACAGTATTTTGACCACATTCTTTTTTTTTTTACACATCTCTTAGATTTCACACCTATTTCACTCTTACCCTATTTATTCTTCAAACTCTAGGGACACATCCCAGTATTGCATTATTTAAGTATTTTTAAACTCTTCCCATCCAACAACTGATACACTGGGGCAGAACTTAGTATACTCCTCATTTGGTCATAATTTCATGCTTTGTTGTTCATCATGTGACCTTTTCTGATCTTTTAATCTATTTATAAACTTATTCAGTTTCCAAATGAGTACAGCACATGATTACTGTCCCTAACCTGAGGCAGCATAGTTACATCTTTAACTAAAATTCTCTCTGATACTATAAGAGATCAACACTCTTTGACCTCGAGTTCCTACACTTGCTGCTTGAAGAAGCTTTCTTGGAAGAACTCAATAAATTCAGTTTCATTTTTCTCAGGAGATTTCACAGCTGCTCGATCAGTGTTCAGATAATTGAAGTCTCCCATTACGATTACTCATTTTTTACTTGTCAGTTTATTTGGTAATGCATCTTTCATCAATAGCAACCACGCTACTAGGTCTGTAACAACACCCAACTATGTATTTGATCTTGTTAGAATCCATCTCACCCTCCATAGCTCAGTCAGTATAAACGAAGTCCTTTGGTCGGAAAGACCTGGGTTCGATTCCCGACAATGATGTGAAGAACTTTATCTGGTCTCTTTTAACTAAAGGTGAGTTATCTGGTCTCATGCTGAGATAGGTGGTTTTTTTCACCCAGAAACTCTGGTTTTTCTTCTCCCAAAACAGGGAAACTAGCCCCGTGAACACGTGCAGCTACCGACATAGGACACATCCGGAAGCATTGGGCTAACGACGTTACTCGAGTTATAGTTGCTGTTGCAAAGTCCTAGAATACTTTAAAAGGTCGTGGGCGCTTAAGTGCCTGTTAGGATCACTTATAGGATGATAGACCACCTCACACCAGATGGTTTCAAACTCACAGTTACATAAAAAACTGTGACTAGTATTGCTGTCATACGTAACTCTAAGTGGATTAAAGTCATCCAATATCATTATCAGCATCACATCCCTTCTTCTCCTATGCTGTTTATCCATGCTAAAAATACTGTATCTGTTACACTCAATACTAGTTAGTATGTCTGATTCTGATATCCATATCTCACTAATGCCTATAATCTGAGGTCCCAAGATATTGGCCAAGGCAATAAACTATACTCCTTTGTTTCGTATACTCCTAGTATAAGCATATCTGTGCTTATATAAGTGCTTTACTGATGCAGATATCCTTGCACATGCTTGATAAGTCCAAACCAATTTATTATTATTATTAAGAGAGACCACCAGGGAGTCAGGAACTCATTGAGAGAAGCCACATACTACATGTACCAGCTATGATTTTTATTCTTGAATTCATTCGTTCACGCTGCTTGCACTCGCAACATTCAACGGCAATCCATTCCAATCACGAACCACCCTATGAGCAAAAAATCTAGCCATCACCCCTTCTTAGTAGCATACATTCTCAGCATCCAAGGATGTCCTCTTGTCCTTCCATAAAACGAAAAATTCCATCAGTTGAAATCCTGTATGACCCTTTCAAAAGTTTGTAAGTCTCAATCATATCATCCACTATTTCTCCTGTTTGCTAGTGTCTGCAGTCTACAAATTCTCAATCTGTCTTCATAATCAGCATTCCACAATCCTGATATCATTTTCAACACTCTCCTTTGTACTCTCTCCAATATATGAATCACGACGGAAACCAGGAGACCAGACTTGCGCACAATAGTCCAAGTGAGGGGTTATTAAGGTTTGTAAAGAGGCAAAATGACATCCTTATTTTTACATGTGAACTTTGCTACATGGGCCCCTGAACTTCAACTTCCTATCTACTAACACTCCAAGATCCCTAGCCTCATCAGTTTCTTCTAGCATAATCCCACCAATATAATACGACATTGGATATCTAATCACGCTAAAGTGAATAACTTTACATTTACTGACATTGAACTGACATCCATTTTCCCATGCCCACAATTCCAGCCTATTCAAATCATTCTGCAAGTACTGCATATCAGCAACATTCCTGATTCTCCTACCTATCTTTGCATCATCAGCAAATAGCTGTATGTCACTTGCCAAATCCTTCCACATCTCATTAATGTACAGATTGAATAACAGTGGACCAAGCACTTATCCTTGTGGTACACCCTGGTTATCTTAAATCTTGCAGACTTACATCTCCCATATACCACTTTTTGGTATCTGTCAGCCAGCTATCCTCTTAGCCATGAAAATATTCTATTACTCAAACCCATATTCTCCAATTTATGCAACAGTCTACCATGCTGTATTCTATCAAAAGCCTTAGCAAAATCCAAAAGTCATGATGGTGTATCCGTTCCCCCTTTGTTTAGTTCAGTAGTAACATGTTATAGAATGTGAGCAAGTTGTTAACATGACCTTCCCATAGTAAACCCATGTTGCTCATTGCAAAGTAGAGATTCACTCTCAACCCATTTCTGAAAGCGAGTTCTAACCATCACCATCATCATCAAATTCCTGCCATGTACCCTCAAGGGGTGTACAGGATATGATAGTACTACATGAAAAAAATTACATCATTATTAATTTCCTATCTACAATTTTCCTACAAATCAGTCTGTTACTTGTCAAGACTCCAACATTATCAGATCTTATATTTCTATCGTCTAAAGCACTTTGTACCGTATCAATCCACCTATATCTTGGTCTTCCTCTGGGTCGTTTTGCTGCTAACCTGGCAGAGAACACTTGTTTTGCTAATCTTTCCTCGCCCATTCTGTTTAAGTGACCATACCACCTGAGATTAGCTCTGCTAACGCATTCCTGGATGCTGACAATGTCAAGTTCTTTCCTAATATCCTCTTTTTTAATATGTTGCCATTGATGCCATCTGTTCACGCCTATAATCTTTCTCAGGACTCTCATATCTGTGGTCTCTAGTCTTTGGTCAAGTGTTTTACTTCTGACCCAGCTCTCAGATCCATAAGTTAAAACTGGTTTGAACACTGTCTTGTATACAGCTAATTTAGTGTTCCGACTAATTTCTCTCTTATTCCATATGAATTTATTCAATTGACTTCCCACCATACCAGCTTTGCTGATTCTGTTGTTTATTTCTATATTTAATTTACCATCTTTAGTAAAAATCTTGCCTAAATAGCTGAAATGTTTTACTTGTTCCACAGGTTCTCCATTCACAACACAGTTGACATTTTCAATGATTCTGCCTATTTTCATTGTCTTTGTCTTTTTATTGCTGACCTTCATACCATATCTATTACAACAGCTATTCAATTTAGTCAGAGAATCTTGCAGACTTGTAGCAGATTTATTTAGAAGTATAACATCGTCTGCATAAAGCAAAGAGCTGACATTAACATCTCCAATTTTGATATCATGTTTAATACCACTTTCCTTCATAATGTGATCCATATAGATAATGAATAACAGAGGGGATAATGTACATCCTTGTCTCACACCAGATTTAACATTAAACCATCTTCCTGTACTTCCTTCAATTCTAACTGCTGACTTACAACTCAAATAAAGACTAAGTATTGCTTGATATAATGCCCCATTGACACCATATAACTGCAGCGTATTGAATACCTTCTCCCTTGTCATATTCCTTTTCCAAATCGACAAAACTTAAATACAGATCTTTGTTATATTCCCATGCTTTCTCGACTATTTGTCGTAAAGTGAAGATCTGATCCTGACAGCCTCTATTTGGCCTGAATCCAGCTTGTTCTTCACCAAGCTTTTCTTCCACAATTGTTCTCAACCGTTTCTCAAGTATACTTGCATAGATCTTGCCAGGAACACTCAGTAGGGAAATAATGCCTCTGTAATTCTCACATGCAGTTTTATTTCCCTTTTTTATATATGGGTACTATGAGAGCTCTACTCCAATCATCGGGGATTCGTCCCTCTGTCCAGGCCTTCTGAACTATGCAGTGCAGCCACTGTAAGACTATTATACCATCATACTTCAGCATTTCTGGTCGAATATCATCTACTCCTGCTGCCTTTCCACATTTCAAGCCTTTGATGGCTTTTTCTACTTCAAGTATAGATATGTATTCCTGACTGCATGCCTGGTCAGTGTTTTTTACCACTGTGCTGTCATCACCGCTTGTTTCATTTAGCAGTTTTTCAAAGTAATTACTCCATACTTCAAGGATATCTTTTTCTCCCATTTTCATGTCACCTTTATCATCTCTAATTCCTTTTACAGCACTCTTTCCTCCATTCTTAAACTTCTTCAACAACCTCCAGAATATTTTGCCACCTTCTTGATATTTATTTTCTATATTCTTGCCAAAGTCCTCCCATGACTCTTGTTTAGCTAGTTTTACACACTGTTTAGCTTTCTTACATTTGTCTCTGTATTCTCTAAGAGTAAAAGCTGACTTATTTGCCAGGAACGTTTGATATGCTTTCTTCTTTTCCTTCACTGCCTCTTTAACTTCCTGTGTCCACCAGGGAGTTCTGATTTTTTTATCCTTACAGACAACCTCACCACATGCCTCTCTGGAAGAATCAATCAATGTTTTCTTCAGAGTTTGCAGCTGAATCTCCAAGGTTTGATTCCTGTTCTCAAACTCTTTCATTTTTTTCTTCAATAATCTTTGTGTATTTTAGTCTACAGTTCACATCTGAGAGAGCTGCTCAACTTTCATTCGCTTTAAAACTTTCTTACATGTTATACTTTTCAATATTAAATTCAATTTTATCCTGCTCAAGACTAAATAGTGATCACTTCCAATTTCAAATCCTCTGTACACTCTGGTGTCCTGCACCAGAGAGAAAACATCACTATCAACAATAACATAGTCAATGAGATTTTTCTTATTCCTAGTCTCTTCTCTCCATGTGAATTTGTGCACGTTTTTATGTTGGAACATGGTGTTAGTAATAACCAGTCCATGTCCTGAGCAGAAATCCAACAGATATTTGCCATTATTATTAGCTTTGCTCTTTTCTCCAAATTTTCCCAAAATATTTTTGTATGTCTCACAATCATTTCCTACTCTGCTATTTAGATCCCCAACAAGGACCAATTTTTCATTGTGTCAGTTGCTTTTTCTAAAGCGTCAAAAAATTCCTCCACTTCTACCTTAGTAGAACCTTCTGTGGGACCATAGGCACAAATAAGTCTCATTGTCCAGTTCCCCATTTTCATATTTGTCCACATTACTCTACTTGAGACTGACTGCCATTCAAGAAGATTAGCCTCGTATTTTGTGTTGAATACTATGGCTACTCCTTCTTTTTCTTGATTGTCATTGCCTGAATATAACATTTTGTATTTATTGCTCAGAAAGATCTCACCAGTTTTGGTCTTTTTTGTTTCAGTCACCCCTATTATGTCGATCTGGTACTTATCTAATTCCTCAGCTAGCTCCATTTCTTTGCCATTCAGGCTTCTTACGTTGATAGTACCGATCTTTAACTCTGGTGATGTTGAGTTGGGGTTTGTTTTCAGATTTGTTCCAGTAGCTGACTTTTCGCTATTCGCCTTGGTTCCCTGGCGAAAACAACGGGGGTCTTGTTTAACCGGGCAAAGCCCCAGCCGGCATAAAATTCTGTCATGTTGTACCATCATTTTTTATTTTGGTTTAACCAATAAGAATACAATTTGGTCAGCTAAATCCCAAATTGCCAGCCCATCCTCGTTCGTTCAGTATCCAAGTAGATACCCAACAGGGTGCACCACGAGAAGATGAGGATTGGACATTAGGTCAGAAGCCCTGGTCGGTTCTCCGCATTCCTTTAAAGGCTATGTGGAGGTCCCCTCTCAGTTATACAGCTTTGACCCTTAAGCACCCCTAACCAATTTTGTAAAATCTTCACCACGACTCCTGAGATACTAATTGGTTGATAGTTGGATATATCGATCTTTGCACCACCCTTGTGCAATGGAATTACCATACATTCTTTCTATTCTTGCAGAATTTTCTGAGATTCATATTAAAAACAGCCTGGTCAATGGAATAACCAGTTCAGCTGAATACTCATTTAGCACATGTGCTGATATCCCATCAGTCCCTATTGCTGAATTCTTATTCAGTTTGTGCAACAGCTCTAATACTTTGTTCTCATACACCTGAATTTCTTCATCCAGTGAAGAAGTAGCAGTGAGCTCAATATCGTATTCACCAGGTTGATAGCTTTTAATAAAATGGGCACTCATTAGTTGAACAACCTCTTCTGCATCTGTAACCCTCACTCTATCTGCATTTAGAAGAGTTATTCTTTCATATTCATTCTTTCTTTTACTTGCAGAATAGAATTCTTATGGGTTGTCTGTAGCATGTAGAACCAGTTTCTTTTCATACTTAGACTTTGCTTTCTGTACAACAGTTGTGACTCTTCTAACCTGCTGCTTATAATTTTCATAACAGATATCATTCTTATGCACATGGTATTCCTTCCTTAATCCTTTTCTTATGAATCTCTTGCTTAACAATATTACACATCCATTTGACTCCTACCCTATTTATTTTTTGAACTCTTGCAACACATACTTAAATCATGATATCGCATTATTTAAGTATTGTTGAAATACTTCCCATGCACTGTAGATATTCCTCCCATCCAGCAATCGACCCCATTCCACTGAACTTAGTATACTCCTCAGTTGGTCATAATTTCCTGTTTTGTTGTTCAGCATATAACCTCTTCTGAGTGGAACATTCATAAACTTAGTCACTTCCCAAGTGGGTACCGCTTGATTCACTGTCACCAACCGGAGGCAGAATAGTTAGTTTTTAACTGAAATGCCCTCTGACACTACGACAAATCTAACTCTTTTTGACCTTGAGTTCCTTATGCCTCTTGAGGAAGTTGTCCCGCAACAGCTCAATAAATGCATTTTCATTCTTCTCATGAGATTCTACTGCTACCCAACCAATATTTGGATAATTAAAGTCTCCCATTATGATTACTCTTTTCATGCTCTTCTATTCTATTTGGTAATGCATTTCTTTATCACTAGCAACCGATCCACCAGGTCTCTAACAACACCTCACTATGTAATCGATCTTGTTAGATTCCACCTCACACCAGATGACTTCAAACTCACTGCCTCGTTAAATACTGTTAGTAGTAGTACTACAATCATAGGTCTCAACTCTAACTGGATTCAAGTTTTCCAATATCATTAGCAGCACACCTCCTCCTCTCCTATCCTCTCTATCCTTCATAAAAATACTGTACCTTTTACACTTGATTCCAGTTAGTTTGTCTGATTCTGATAGCCCATATCTCATTGATGCCTACAATCTGAGGTATACCAATATATTGACTAAGGCAACAAACTCTATCCCTTTGTTTCTGATACTCCTAGCATTCATGTATACTCATGTTCTTTTGTATACTCATCTGCAGTCTGCATGACTCAGTTGGACAGCAAAGAAGATCTCCATTCTTCTTTAGTGCCTTATATGTGTAGACATCTTTGCACACGTTTGATGGGTCTGAACCAGATAAACACAAAGTCTAAATCATTCTTTCCTCGTCAACATTTCCATGACAAAACCCATTCCCGTCATTAACACAGTTTTATTAAATAATTTAAGAAATTTACAACATACACAGGATATACATAAAATTAAACTTTAATCTATATTTCTAATATTTCGGCATCTTCACAGGAACTTAAAATAAAGACACGTGTACGCAGGCACTATACACAGTAAATGAGGACGAAGCAGGAAGCTATTGTTTCTTCCAAAAGCCCTGATGGTGCCCCCTAGCGGGCTATGTAGATATTCTTGGCCTTTGGGCTGAAGGTCTTCTGGGATGTAGGGAATGGTAATGGATTTAGAGTAATCCTTGTTGTGAAGGGGGGGGGGGGATTGTGGTTTACTGGTTTCAATATTTTTTGGCTTTTTTGGGGGGGGGGTAGCCATTGGCTGAGAAAGTGTTGAGGATGTGGTTTAGTTCTGTGGTTAGGGCATTGTCATTTGAACAGATAAGTTTAGCCCTGTTGTGTAGTGTCTTAATAATTCCATATTGTTGTGTGTGGGAGAGGGATTGTTGGTGAATGTATTTGCCTGTATGGGTGGGTTTTCTATAAACTGAGAAAACCAAGATTCCATCAGGCTGGCGGGTGACTAGTGTGTCTAAGAAAGGGAGGCTGTTGTTTTTCTCTTTTTCCAGGGTGAACTTGATTCTGGGGTGTTGGTTGTTTGAGTGTGTTAGGAAGGAGAGGAGTGTATCAGAGCCATGTGGCCAAATAGTGAACACATCATCAACGTAGCGAAGCCATGTGGTTGGTTTTTGTGGGGCAGAGTTTAAGGCTTTCTCTTCAAAAGTCTCCATGAAAAAGTTGGCCAAGGGTGTGGAGTGGTGAATCCATCGCTGTCCACTCTATTTGTTTGTAGAATTTTCCTTCCCAAACGAAATAACTTGAGTTCATTGTGAACTGAAATAGGGCTCAGATATCGGGAGGAAATTTAGCTTGGATTAGCTCTAAAGTTTCTTTGAGTGGGACATTTGTGAATAAGAAGGAGACGTCAAAACTGATCATTATGTCAGTATGTTGGAGTGTAAGGTTTTCTATGCTGGCTTTGAAGTGGTCTGAATTTTTTATGTGATGGTGTGTGTTGCCAGTATAGTGTGTGAGCGCTTTGGCCAAATGTTTAGCTAATTTGTATGTGGGGGAATCAATGCTATCCACTGTGGGACGTAATGGCACATTTTCTTGATGTATTTTTGGGAGTCCGTATATACTGGGGGGTATGGAGTTAAACGGTTTTAATTTGTTAGTGACTTCTACAGGTCAAGAAGTGACCTTCTTAAGGAGCCTGTGGAGTGTTCTAATTTGTGAGTTGGTGGGATTGTACTCAATAGGGAGGTAAGTAGCCCGATCTAATAGTAGAGCTTTAAGCTTACCTATGTAATCCTTTTGGTTAAGTACTATTGTGGCGTTACCTTTATCTGCTTTGGTGATTACTATTTCTTTGTTTTTCTTCAATTCCTGCAGAGATTTATATTCCTTATTGGATATGTTGGTTTTTGGTATCTTGCTTTGGTGAGAACACAACTGTGCTATATGTTATATTGCTCATACACTCACATTCTCACCATTCCTCCCTTTATAATTTAGTCTCCCTGACTTTGTTTTAATTCTCATACCAGTTATTAGTTTTTCTATACTCCTGATACCAAATGCATTCAGGTGTAGGCCATCCCTCTTATACAAATCCAGTCTTCCCTCATAGTCACCCCACACATCCAAAAACTTGCATCTATTCCTTCTACACAGCCTACTCACGAATCATTTGTCATCATAGCCCTTCTTAATTCATTTTTATCATATTGAGATAAAATACTGGCGATTTTCACTTTTTCACACTTCTCTTGCCTCTTCCAACAACCCTTTCATGCTCTTTCTCATATTGAACTTATTGCTAGTTAAGTCATTAGTACCTACTACAATTATGATCTCATTTACTTTTATTTTCTGTTTTTGACTTGCTTTTATATTCTTAATTTTTGCTCCAAGAAAACTTGAAGTTATACTTCACTCATCAGTAGCATGTTTTATTATAGAAATTATATTATATAAAATGTCTCTCGACTTTTTATAATTCCCATGTTGTCTGCTTTAATTTTGCTATTATGGATGTTAATTCATTTTCATTAACCTCCTCCACATCTCTGATAACTTCGTTAGTGAAGCTAGCCTTCTTGTTCTCACCTAGTGCTCTTCTTAGCATTACGTTTCTTGTGTGATTTTGGAGCTGTTTTAAACTTATACTTATTATTGAAATATCTTAATAAAAATATGCTATAAAATACTAAATACACTAGAAACACTAAAATCTACACTAATATACTATAAAACACCAATTTTCTAAGGGAAAAACATAATAACAGACAAAAATCATCAATTTTACAGAAGCGCTAAATTCACCGATCAACTACAATGTATCCTTGAACCAAAGATGCACACAGAATTGTGTTCATCTTTGAGTTCTTTTTTCATAATCACTTCTATGATAATGCCCATTCTGATCATTAACTTAGCTGCATAACATTGTCAATCTTACACACACAGATTCATTCCATTCCTGCTATCATAATTTACTTTCTGACTCTCCATGTTAGTTAGGTCTCATAATAATTAATTATTTCTAAACTCTTTTGATACGAAATGCATTCAAGTGTAAACCATTCCTCTTATACAAACCCATTCTTCCCTGATACTCACTCTACACATCCATAAACTTGCATCCATTTCTTCTACACATTATCATCATCAACAAATTCCTGACATGTACCCTCAAGGGATATACAGGATATAATAGTACTACATGAAAAATTTACATCATTACTAACTTCCTGTCTACAATATTCCTCCAAATCAGTCTGTTACTTGTCAAGACTCCTACATTATCAGATCTTATATTTCTGTGGTCTAAGGCACTTTGTACCTTATTCCACCTATATCTTGGTCTTTCTCTGGGTCGTTTTCCTGCCAACCTGGCAGAGAATACTTGTTTTGCTAATCGTTCCTCGCCCATTCTGTTTAAGTGACCATACCACCTGAGATTAACTCTGCTAATGCATTCCTGAATGCTGACAATGTCAAGTTCTTTCCTAATATCCTCGTTTTTAATATGATATTGCCATTGATGCCATCTGTTCACGCCTCTAATCTTTCTCAGGGCTCATATCTGCAGTCTGTAGCCTTTGGTCAAGTGTTTTACTTCTGATCTCAGATCCACAAGTTAAAACATTTCTCTCTTATTCCATATGAATTTATTCAATTGACTTCCTAGCATACCATCTTTGTTGATTCTGTTGTCTATTTCCATATTTAATTTACAATCTTCACTAAAAATCGTGCCTAAGTAGTTGAAATGTTTTACTTGTTCCACTGGTTCTCCTCAAAACACAGTTCACATTTTCAACGATTCTACCTATTTTCATTGTCTTTGTCTTTTTATTGCTGACCTTCATACCATATCTATTACAACAGCTATTCAATTTAGTCAGAGAATCTTGAAAACTTGTAGCGGATTTATTTAGAAGTATAACATCGTCCGCATAAAGCAAAGAGCTGACATTAACATCTCCAATTCTGATATAATTTTTATACCACTTTCGTTCATAATGTGATCCATATAGATAGTGAATAACAGAGGGGATAATGTACATCCTTGTCTCACACCAGATTTAACATTAAACCATCTTCCTGTACTTCCTTCAGTTCTAACTGCTGACTTGCAACTCAAATAAAAACTAAGTATTGCTTGATATAATGCCCTATTGACACCATATAACTGTAGCATATTGAATAGCTTCTCTCTTGGCACCTTGTCATATGCCTTTTCCAGATCGACAAAACATAAATACAGATCTTTGTTATATTTCCATCTTTTCTCAACTATTTGTCGTAAAGTGAAGAACTGATCCTGATAGCCTGTATTTGGTCTGAACGCAGCTTGTTCTTCAAGCTTTTTTTCCACAATTCTTCACAACCATTTCTCAAGTATACTGGCATAAACTTTGCCTGGAACACTCAGTAGGGAAATAATACCTCTGTAATTCTCACATTGTTTTATTTTCCTTTTTATATATGGGTACTATTAGAGCTCTGCTTCAATCATCAGGAATTCGTCCCTCTGTCCAGGCCTTCTGAACTATGCAGTTCAGCCACTGTAAGACTTTTATACCACCATACTTCACCATTTCTGGTCAGATATCATCTACTCCTGCTGCCTTTCCACATTTCAAGCCTTAGATGGCTTTTTCTACTTCAAGAATGGATACGTATTCGTGACTGTAGGCCTGTTGAGTGTTTTTTACCACTGTGCTATCACTGCCTGTTTCATTTAGCAATTTTTCGATGTAATTACTACATACTTCAAGGATATGTTTTTCTACTGTTTTCATGTCACCTTTATCATCTCTAACTCCTTTTACATCACTCTTTCCTCCATTTCTAAGCTTCTTCAACAACCTCTAGAATATCTTACCACCTTCTTGATATTTATTTTTTATGTTCTTGCCAAAGTCCTCCCATTACTTTTGTTTAGCTAGTTTTACACAGTGTTTAGATTTTTTACATTTGTCTCTGTATTCTCTAAGAGCACAAGCTGACTTATTTACCAGGAACTTTTGATATGCTTTTTTCTTTTCCTTCACTGCCTCTTTAACTTCCTGTTTCCACCATGGAGTTCTGATTTTTCTTTCCTTGCAGACAACCTCACCACATGCCTCTCTGGCTGAATCAATCAAGGTTTTCTTCAAGGTTTGCCACTGAATCTCCAAGCTGTGGTTCTTGTTCTCAAACTCTTTCATTTTTTCTTCAATAATCTTTGTGTATTTTAGTCTACAGTTCATATCCGAGACCTGCTCAACTTTTATTTGCTTTAAAACTTTCTTACATGTCATTCTTTTCAATATGAAATTCAATTTTATTCTGCTCAAGACTAAATAGTGATCACTTCCAATTTCAAATCCTCTGTACACTCTGGTGTCCTGCACCAGGGAAAAAACATCACTATCAACAATAACATAGTCAATGAGACTTTTCTTATTCCTTGCCTCTTCTCTCCATGTGAATTTGTGCACATTTTTATGTTGGAACATGGTGTTAGTAATAACCAGTCCATGTCCTGAGCAGAAATCCAACAGGTATTTGCCATTATTATTAGCTTTGCTCTTTTCTCCAAATTTTCCCAGAACATTTTTGTATGTCTGACAATCATTTCTTAGTCTGCTGTTTAGATCCCGAACTAGGACCAACTTTTCCTTTTTCATTGTGTCAGTAGCGTTCTCTTTAGAGAACGCTACTGACACAATTTTTAGCTTTAGAGAAAGCCTCAAAAAATTCCTCCACTACTACCTTAGTAGAGTCTTTTGTGGGACCATAGGCACAAATAAGTCTCATTGTCCAGTTCCCCATTCTGATATTTGTCCACATCACTCTACTTGAGATTGTCTGACATTCAAGAAGATAAGCCTCGTATTTAGTGTTGAATACTATGGCGACACCTTCTTTTCCTTGATTGTCAATGCCTGAATATAACATTTTGTATTTATTGCTCAGAAAGATCTCGCCAGTTTTTGTCTTTTTTGTTTCAGTCACCCTTATTATGTCGATCTGGTACTTATCTAATTCCTCAGCTAGCTCCATTTCTTTGCCATTCAAGCCCTGGTTCCCTGGCGAAAACAAAGGGCGTCTTGTTTAACCGGGCAACGCCCCAGCCAGCATGAAATTTTGGTTATGTTGTACCATCATTTTTTATATTGGTTTAACACAATAAGAATACAATTTGGTCAGCTAAATCCCAAATTGCTAGCCCATCCTCGTTCGTCCAGTATCCAGGTAGAAACCCAACAGGGTGCACCACGAGAAGGTGAGGATTGGACATTATGTCAGAAGCTCTGGTCGGCTCTCCGCATTCCTTTAAAGGCTATGTGGAGGTCTCCTCTCAGTTATGCAGCATTACTACACATTACTACTTAATTAATTTCTGTCTTATCTAGGTAATATACTTATGAATTTCACTTTCTCACTGTCACTTCTTCGAACAATTCTTTCATATCCTCTCTCGTCTGAACTTATCACTAGTTAAGTTGTGTGCACCTACTAGAATTACGATCTCTTTTGCTTTGTTATTATGTTTTTCAATTGCACGTGGTATATTTTTAATTTTCTGTGAGAAAACTTGAAGTTATAATCTGCCGATCAGTGGTATATTTTCTGATAGGAAAATATGGCAGTAACATCCATACCAAATAACATCCCTCTTTTTACAATTGACTTTACCTACCTTGTTTTAATTACACACTAACTTACTTGATTCTGTGCTTTGTTGCTTGTCATTTTGCTCTTAACTTTCTTATACTACCTATGTTCCTTTAAATGCTGCTCACCTTTCTATGATTCCCACATTGTCTAATACTCCTAGCAGTTGCAGTGGTTAAATTATTTTCAATATCCTTTTCAGTATTGTCTTTAGCTGGACGAACCTCTTGTTCTCGACTTCAGTGTTCTTGTTAGCATTCCTTTTATATGTTATAAAAATTATTATATTACAAAATATAAAATTATAAAATATTTTATATAACTATTTCATAATTTATAAAATATATTATGAAATTATTATCAACATAGTTTGACCTTGCTGACCGTTGAAAGTGTCTCAGGGATCTACCAGTATCTACAGACCACTCTTTGAGAACCACTGCTGTCAGGTTACTGTGTGATATCTTCATTTTTAACATAATTCTGCAATTTCTGTCATCTGCTCTTTCTCTGATGTTTTTAAGATTCTAATGTGATCTTTATCTTTTTTAAACTGGACAATGCCTTATCTGGAATTACATTTAGATGTTGATGATGCACAAGTCTGTTTGTTTGCAATTTAACCAGTATACAGAATACAGTTTATTCTGGTAAGTTCCAAATTTCCAGCTTCCCTCCTTCCTTGTTTTTTTTTTTTTTTTACAAATGAACATAAGGACATAGTGCATCAAGCTCTGGTTCTCTTCATTCCTTACAAGTTGTTTGGAGATCTTATTTATCAAGCGTTGACTCTTAAATTGATTCCATTTATATTCTGTATAATTCATAAAAATTTTCCATGACTTGCATCATTCTTTATACATCTTACCTACATTTTTCTTTCTATTCTCTTAGAGCACATTCTGACTTGTTATCCAGAATCTTTTAACATAATTACTTCTTTTTATGGATCTTTTTTATGGTTTATTAATTTCTTTGGTTGATGCTATAATATTCACTTATACCACAGCAAACTTGTAGGATCACAAGAACAGTAGGGTGTAGTGTGGTTTGTTATAGAGAATTTTCTTTAGCTTGGGCAGTTTTTTTGCTTCTGACATTTTCAGTAGTTTGTTATAATGAGTGAGGTTTGTTATATTGGTTTTTACTGATTGATTATAGTAGTTTGATTGACTTTTAGTTGCCATAAGATCTCTAAAGATATTGTGGCAACTAAAAGTGTAATTGGGCTGGGCTTAGGAAGGAGTACGACTCCATCAAGGAAGACATTGAAGAGAAAAGCTATTCAAACCGCTACAGTTGTATGGTGTCAGTCGAGCATTATATCAAGCAATACTTAGTCTTTATTTGAGTTGTAAATCAGCAGTTAGAATTGAAGGAAGCACTGGAAGATGGTTTTATGTTAAATCTGGTGTCAGACAAGGATGTACATTATCCCTTCTGTTATTTATTATCTATATGGATCACATAATGAAGGAAAGTGGTATTAAATCTGATATCAAAATTGGAGATGTTGATCTCAGCTCTTTACTTTATGCACTTGATGTTATACTTCTAAATAAATCCAGTACAAGTCCTCAAGATTCCCTGACTAAATTGAATAACTGTTGTCAGATTTGCTATGAAGGTCAGCAATAAAAAGACAAAGACAATGAAAATAGGCAGCATCATTGAAAATGTCAACTGTGTTGTGAATGGAGAATCTGTGGAACAAGTAAAACATTTCAGCTACTTAGGCACGAGTTTTACTCGAAAATGATAAATTAAATATGGAAATAGACAATAGGATCAATAAAGTTGATATGTTAGGAAGTCAACTGAATAAATTTATATGGAATAAGAGAGAAATTAGTCAAAACGCTAAATTAGCTATATATAAGACAGTATTCAAACCAATTTTACTTTAATTTATGGATCTGAGAAAGATTAGGGGCATGAACAGATGACATCAATGGCAATATCATATTAAAAATGAGGATATTAGGAAATAACTTGACATTGTTAGCATCCTGGAATGTGTTTACAGATCTAATCTCAGATGGTATGGTCACTTATACAGAATAGGAGAGGAAAGACTAGCAAAACTAGTGTTCTCTGCCAGGTTGATAGGAAAAAGACCCAGAGAAAGATCAAGATGTACGTGGATTGATACAGTAAAAAGTGCCTTAGAAGACAGAAATATAAGATCTGATAATGTTGAAGTCTTGACAGATAACAGGTTGATTTACATGGAAATTGTAGATAGGAAGTTAGTAATGATGTAAGTTTTTTATGTAGTACTATCATATCCTGTACACCCCTTCAGGGTACATATCAGCAATTTGATGATGAGGAGGAGGATGACATTGATTATGACAAATATCATAGGCATCTGTTGCTGACTGCATATGCCTCAATAACATAGAAAGATGACACATGCCCTTTGATTGGGAAGACTTTGGTTTTAATCTTGCCTAGGACATGAAACATCTTCTGAGTCTTTTTTTAGCTGCATGTGAATTAGCCAGTCTTTGATGGAGGTAGAAGAATTTTTTTCCTCACTCAGAGCCTACACTTAATTGTTAACTTTGTACGATTTGTTTGATGTCATTTATTTATTATATTCCTTGTAGCCGCTTTTGTATGGGAGTGATATAAACATTAAAAAACAAATGAAATCGACAGACAGTGGCATTAATTTGAATTAATACCATTCCTAATCTTGCCGATTTGAAGAAATTGAAGTTTGATTTTGTTATGTTGTCTTAATGGATATGTTTTAGTTACTGTGTTAAGTTAACAATTATTACCATAATATTGTTGGCATTAAGATGGCAAATGAGAGCAAGTCTGGTAGTTTTGTATGGATTTTATGACAAACTTTGAATCAGGTTATACTTATATGCAGGCTGTTCAATAAGTAATAAGACTATATTTATACAGAAAACAGATTACCTTTAATTGACATCATTTACATGGTCTTTTTCGAAGTAACTACTGCGAGACGCGATGCATTTGTCCCAACGTTGCGTCCACTTCTTAAACACATGTGAGAGTCCGTTTTTTGAGAGTTCTTTCAAAACCGCCTCTGCAGCTTTTACACATGCTTTGTTGCTTTGGAAATGGTGGACTCTTAGTGGTTTCTTGAGCTGAGGAAGCAGCCAGAAATCGCACGGTGCGAGATCAGGACTCTATGGAGGGTGTGGTAAGATATGTGTTTTCTTCTGCAAAATGTCCACTACACAACCAGCAATATGTGGCCTTGCATTATCGTGGTGCAGTAAGAAGCCATTCTTCAGCAATGGACGCTTCCTTTTGACATGCTTGATGATAATCACTGCTGTGTTGATCATTGTCTCTGTGATGGACGTTGAAGGTCTTCCCTCATGTTCAAGATCTTCCACATTTTGCCTTCCTTCAAAGTTTTATGCCAGCGAAAAACACTTGCCCTCGACATTGCTTCATTGTGGAAAGCTTCGCGTATCATATTAAAAGTGTCTGATGCCGATTTTTGCAAACGCACACAAAATTTAATCGCATAATGCTGTTCCAAGGATGCTTCCATTTCGAAGACTGGTCGTACCTTGTAGATGCACCGATGAGCGCTTGCGTTTAGTCACATGACACTCTGGCACATCAGCCCGTGTACGCCATCTATCAACCTCTTTTGTTAATACATACAGCAACATTTCTTTATTCCACAGAAATTAATATTGTGATGAGTGGTTTCACCACAGTAAAATTAGTCTTATTACTTATTGAACAGCCCACGTATATTTGTGTATGTTGTTTCTTGTTTAAATATTTAACCTGAGAGTAATCACCCATTACAAATGCAACTTTATTCCAAGGCTTTTGAAATACATTACATACATGTGATCAGTATTTGGGAATGAATAGGCATAGAAATGTGGGTGAGAGAGAGAGAGTAGTCAAGCAACACATTTGTCACAGGGCCTGTCTGATATTTTACAGAGTAATATATCATAATTAACTGCACGATGTTTAAATATTTGGCAAATAGAACATTAGATCACAAAAATAGAAATTATTTTTGTGATCTAATGATAAAATTCTGTTTTGTATTCATAATAAAAAATTTTCACAACAAGCTTATTTTAATAGTGATAGAATTTCCTTGGAACAAAATTTTGCATAAGTATGGGATAAACTACTATTATTGCAGTTAACCACCATATTTTGATGTGAAACTTGATAGAAGACTTCCTTAATTTTAGTATGAAATAAATGAATATGTAATTTTTAACACACTTATTTTTATTTGTCATATTTTTAATACATTGGCATTCTTTTTAGGAATTTGACAATTCAGAAATGGAACGAGAAGACTCGTCTTTCAGTTGGCAAACTCTCTGAAAAGTCATTTACAGCCTTTGATCAGTCTGTTCTAAAGCAGATAGAACAGGTAAGAAAAATTTAATAACACAAGTTAATATCACTACAGGGTGTTCGGGATAAATTTGACAGTTTCGTAAGGAAAAAGAAAATCTTCTTTGTATCTATTAAATTTAATGAATTGACAAAAAACATTACAGGCAGAGTTAATTACAATACTATCAACAAGATTTACTCAAAATAACCACCATTAGCATCGATCACAGCTTCAATCCTGCTTCGGAACCTCGAACAAGCTGATGCTACAGTCTCCCTGGGAAGGGCCGCAAAAACTGTTTTAATTTTATCCATTAACTGGGCTTTTGTATTACTGGAAGTGCGATTGGTGTCTTTTTCAACTGCGCCCCATACAAAATAATCCATGGGGTTAAGGTCTGGGGAGTTTGGAGGCCAAACATTTGGACTGGTGAAGTCGTAGAAATTTTCAGACAACCATTTTTGACTTTTCCCAGAGGTGTGGCAAGGGGCCGAATCCTGCTGCCATACATACGGCCTACCATTGGCTACCCTTGTTATCCAGGGCTTGACTACAGTGTTTAGCAACTCCACGTAGCCATCTGAAGTCAACCTGAGGCCCTCTTGGAAAAAATGCGGAGGCATCACATTGCCTTCAGAGGATACACATCCGAAAACCATCACAGTTTGGGGAAATTTAGTCTGCATTACACGAGGAATGTCCTTTGTACTGTATGCAAGCCATCTGTTATTCTGCGTGTTGTGTTTTTGATCCTGGCAAAAGTTTTTCTCATCGGAAAAGAACCAGATTGTTTGTGGTTCCGCAGGATGTTTCACTTTGCTTAGAAGTTTCTTCGCGTTTATCAAACGTTTTTCACAGGCCTTTTCTGTAAGCAGCTGACCTTTGCGGCGCTTGTATGAGTAGTAGCGGAGGTCTTCATTGAGTGCAAGCTTCATAGTAGAGGCTGCAACATTCATTTCACGTGACAAAGCCCGAATTCCAATGCCAGGGATCTTCAACACCTGTTCCTGCAGATTTGCGAGGAATTCTGCTGTACGAACGCAATCAGATCATCTGCTAGGGATCTTTCTTCTTGCTACATCCTCGTAGTCACCATTGCAAGTCTCTAGTTCATGCCTGATTGTTCATGCCTGTATTCAGGGAGCATTGGACAGCAGTCGAAATATCCTTATTTTGATGGCCGGCACGAATCATCATGATACAAGTTATTCTCTTCCATGATTCAGGTGGGTTCCAGCTATCCATCCTTTCTGACATCTTGTATATGAATGAAGAAGGGTCCAACCTTTTAAATGAAGAGAAGTGTGTGTTAATACATGTAACTTACGGAAAAATATAATTAATTATAAATATGTCAAATTTATCCCGAACACCCTGTATATGCTTATATTCTCATTAATAATCCTTTGCACCATGCTGACATCTGCAAAGTACTATATATGTTTGTTTTTATTTTATATTTTGTTACTTTATTTTTTGCTTTTGAAGAAATGATTTGTTATTCTGCTCGTTCTCATTACCCTAAAACCTATGTTTTTTTGTTTATTTATTTTATTTTTACTGCCATTAGTTATATTGTAAACATTTATGTACACATTCTGAATACTTCCTGTGATTAAAATACTGCTTCCACATTATCTATTTTATGTATATATGAATAAAAAGGTGTGTGTGCAGATGCATTAGGTAGATAGGATACATCTAGATGTATCCTATCAATAGAATATATAATTATCCCACGATGCTTCCATTTTTTTTTTTTTTTAAAATATCATTCCCACATATGAGAGGCCACAAGGGTTATTATCAAATAAATGCTGTGCACAGGTTAGGATCAAGAGTAAAGTAATCTTTTGATATTCTTCTTAAAGAGCTGGGGGCAGTAATCTTTGGTGAATGCTTCATGGAAAAGGTTGTTCCACAAAACTGAGGTAGATGGGATAAAAGATGACTGGGAGTAGTAGGTTTGGGGAGTCAGCAGTCAGATTGTAAAATGATGTTGGGTAGCTGTTGCTCGTGTTCCTGTAGGTTTAGCAGAAATGGGGATACATAATGGATGCTGGTTCTGCTAAACCACACCCAGGAAAATATCTGTCAGAGAAACACAGCGAAGAAATATCTAAAAGACAGCGGCTGAAAGGGGTCTATGAGAAATGGGCAGGGCATCAATCAGACAAACCACTCTCTTCAGAACTGCATCAAGTTAGATCTTAGGTACCACTCCAAATGTTAGAGTAATATTCCAAGATTATGTGGATTTGAGATTTGTGCAGAGTAAGCATCTAGACAGAAAAGAAATAATGTTTAGAGCAAAAAATGCCAAGTTTTTTGCAAGCTAAAGATACTGCAGAAGTGACATGATTATGTCAGAAGAGGTTAGGAGTAAGAATCAGTCCAAGGAGAGAGAGAGATATCTGGTCTTGATTATTGAGTTGAGCATTATCAAAGGTATGTGGAGAACTAAGATCTTTTTTGCTAGAAGACAGTCAAACTGTGTTTTGGAAGCATTGAAGGTAAAGAACGTAAAGTGAAGGACAGTGGCGATCAGTATTTAGAGCACTTATTGTAGATGATCTTGAAGCTTGAGATGTTTGATCACTACAAGGTGTGTTTTATGAATAAGGTGAATGGAGAGTGCTGTTATCAGCAGAACTCTGAATCGAGTTTGAGATCAGTGAGACCAGCTCATCTATAAGGATGAGGTTAGATGAAGTAATAAAGTCCTGAGGAACACTTGCCTTAACAGCAAAACTCTGAAGAGAGCATCTTCCACCATTTACATATAGTGAATGGCAGTTTGCTGAGAAGCCCTTGGTGTTAGATACTATCAAATATCTTGGAAATGTCAAGGCAACAGCCCTAGTTTCTCTAAACTTTTCAATTGCACATGTCCAGAAGTGGGTATGTAGACCAGGAAATCTTCTGTGAATCTTAATTGGTGAAATCCATATGGATGGTTAATTAGTTGACACTTTTCCAGATGTCAAAGAAGTTGACTGCTGATGACATTCTCCATTATTTTGCCCAATGCTGAGGTAAGAGCAAAGGTCAATAACTAGATGGTAGACAGATCACTTTTTTTTTTGGAACTGGCTATATATGGGCTTGCTTCCATGCTGTAGAGTGTGTGCCAGCTGAATATAACATTTTTTTTTCATATTTATTTATTTTTAATGTAACTCCTGTCCACAAAAGATTTTTTAAAACTTTCAAAAATTTTCAATATTTCAAATTTTCAATTCCTACAGTATACTTGTACCATTGTAGGCGACAGATTTTTTATTAATTAATTATATATTATATAATTAATTAATAAAAAAATCCACTTGTTGATCATAATGCTTAAAGCATTATGATCAGCAAGTGGAAGAGCCATACATCGGGACCATCAAATCAGCATACACCAATGCAACAGCAGCAATTCATTTCAATGGAAATACAGAGAGGTATAAGACAGGGTGACGCAATATCTCCAAAATTATTCATAGCATGCCATCATCATCATCATCAAATTCCTGCCATGTACCCTCAAGGGGGTGTACAGGATATGATAGTACTACATGAAAATTTACATCATTACTAACTTCCTATCTACAATTTTCCTCCAAATCAGTCTGTTACTTGTCAAGACTCCAACATTATCAGATCTTATATTTCTATCGTCTAAGGCACTCTGTACCGCATCAATCCACCTATATCTTGGTCTTCCTCTGGGTCATTTTCCTGCCAACCTGGCAGAGAACACTTGTTTTGCTAATCTTTCCTCTCCCATTCTATTTAAGTGACCATACTACCTGAGATTAGCTCTGCTAATGCATTCCTGGATGCTGACAATGTCAAGTTCTTTCCTAATATCCTCTTTTTTAATATGATATTGCCATTGATGCCATCTGTTCACGCCTCTAATCTTTCTCAGGACTCTCATATCTGCGGTCTCTAGTCTTTGGTCAAGTGTTTTACTTCTGACCCAGCTCTCAGATCCATAAGTTAAAACTGGTTTGAACACTGTCTTGTATACAGCTAATTTAGTGTTCCGACTAATTTCTCTCTTATTCCATATGAATTTATTCAATTGACTTCCCACCATACCAGCTTTGTTGATTCTGTTGTCTATTTCTATATTTAATTTACCATCTTCAGTAAAAATCATGCCTAAGTAGCTGAAATGTTTTACTTGTTCCACAGGTTCTCCATTCACAACACAGTTGACATTTTCAATGATTCTGCCTATTTTCATTGTCTTTGTCTTTTTGTTGCTGACCTTCATACCATATCTATTACAACAGCTATTCAATTTAGTCAGAGAATCTTGCAGACTTGTAGCGGATTTATTTAGAAGTATAACATCGTCTGCATAAAGCAAAGAGCTGACATTAACATCTCCAATTTTGATATCAGGTTTAATACCACTTTCCTTCATAATGTGATCCGTATAGATAAAGAATAACAGAGGGGATAATGTACATCCTTGTCTCACACCAGATTTAACATTAAACTATCTTCCTGTACTTCTTTCAATTCTAACTGCTGACTTAAAACTCAAATAAAGACTAAGTATTGCTTGATATAATGCCCCATTGACACCATATAACTGCAGCGTATTGAATAGCTTCTCTCTTGGCACTATCGTGACGTTGTTTTCTTCATGTTGTGTTCGAATCTGCCATCTTGTTACAAGTCACTTTCATAAAATAAAACACAACTAATTGTAAATTGATCACTAATCCAAGGGTAGAGAAATTTCTATTATACTGTGCCACTCTATCCTTAGATAAGTCTATATGAAATAGTAGGACCAATTCAAAGCTAGTTAGCAGTCTTTTCATTCATTCATGCCGAAGTATTTTATTTTCTTTCTGGGATTCTCGCTAGATTCGAATTTTTGTGAACGGTGCAGTAAAAAGAAATTCAGGCAAATACAAAGTTAGATTAACAAATGAAGCATTTAATATAGGTCATATAACACATACATAAATTTTACTTCTAATTTTTAATAGTAGAAACAAGTCAAACATTAAGTCAAGTTAATCACATTAACACAATCTTCCAAGTCTTCACATGCACTTTCTCAGCTTCTGGGTTACAAAGTTTTTACACTTAAACAAATATAATAGAACATCCAATCTAATCAGTTTTCACACATTTCTCATTCATGCTATAAGTTCAAAATATCACAGGCACTAATAGCTGAAAATATCTTTCAAACAATTCTTATCTCCAACTCTCAATCACGAAGAGTTTCCACAGTTAAAGTTAGGTTAAGCATACTGTAATTAACACACAATTCTTCAAGCATTGAAATAATACACTATGATAGACCTTACCGGATATAGTCCCTAGTACATCAATTATGTTGTGAGCAAACTTTTGGAATTTATTTATCTTACTTAAAAAAAAACACATCTACAAGACTTATCCGCAGTTATACTTAAAGCACCATCAATCGCACTTCAGAATTCTAGACATCAATTACAGGGTACTTCAACTATCCTTGTTACCACTCATAAACTAATTAAAACACTGTGAGGTTCTTTTTAGGGCAAATCTGAAATAAGCCGCAATTCTAGACCAGCTGGGTTTATTCAGAATTCTTCCTTAAACGTCCAGCTTTTTATTTTATCCGATTGTAGCATTAATTTCCCTTCTATTATTACTGCTGATTTCACTTTCAGCTAAATTGGCTTCGTCCTTGCTCACTTATAAAAATTATCCACTTAATTAAGAACCTTTTATTTACTTCTACTTCTCTAGTTTATCTCCTTGCTTCCTTTCACTTCCAAGTTTCTATCCCAACTCTCTTACCTCCTATATATTTTCTCTTCTTTATTATGCCCACGCTCTGTTCCACTCGCGCTCGTTTATTTCACGCATCTCCATGACAACAGATAAACGTAAACATTCTCGCCAATGTTTCATTAGGCTATACTACTACGTTGAGTTATTACATAACGTTAAGCTTTCACAAAATAGGAATAATTAGAATATTTACTCTACTTAATCAACTTTTTCATTTCGTATACATTTAATTATAATAATATTCACGTTACAATATACACATCAGTTATAATAAATTATACACATATTATTGTTTAATAAGTTAATAATAGATTAAGTTCAGAATAATTAGAAATTTGCTTTTCAATAAATGCGTGGTTAAATTGCAAATATAAGTTCTTATAATATTGACATAACAATAAATAAAATAGCTTAATAATATTTAATACAGAATCTTATTATCATTAACACATTCCTTTGATTAAATAATTAAATATTTGATATAATTAAGGTAGTTATATGATATCAAATTATAATTTATGTTATTTACATTAAATAATATTTACAAATGTAGCTCATTTGTAAATATTGTGATGGAAAATCATGTTTGATTCTGAATCAAATAACATTTATTCTAATTTCTACATAATCAGAATCCAGCAGCACCTTGTCATATACCTTTTCCAAATCGACAAAACTTAAATACAGGTCTTTGTTATATTCCCATGCTTTCTCGACTATTTGTCATAAAGTGAAGATCTGATCCTGACAGCCTCTATTTGGCCTGAATTCAGCTTGTTCTTCACCAAGCTTTTCTTCCACAATTCTTCTCAACCGTTTCTCAAGTATACTTGCATAGATCTTGCCAGGAACACTCAGTAGGGAAATACCTCTGTAATTCTCACATTCAGTTTTATTTCCCTTTTTATATATGGGTACTATGAGAGCTCTACTCCAATCTTCGGGAAATCCTCCTTGAGTCGAGGCTTTCTGAACTATGCAGTGCAGCCACTGTAAGACTTTTATACCACCATACTTCACATTTCTGGTCGAATATCATCTACTCCTGCTGCCTTTCCACATTTCAAGCCTTTGATGGGTTTTTCTACTTCAAGTATGGATATGTATTCCTGACTGCATGCCTGGTCAGTGTTTTTTTATCACTGTGCTGTCGTCACTGCTTGTTTCATTTAGCAGTTTTTCAAAGTAATTACTCCATACTTCAAGGATATCTTTTTCTCCTGTTTTCATGTCACCTTTATCATCTCTAACTCCTTTTACAGCACTGTTTCCTCCATTCCCATGCTTCTTCAACAACCTCCAGAATATTTTGCCACCTTCTTGATATTTATTTTCTATATTCTTGCCAAAGTCCTCCCATGACTTTTGTTTAGCTAGTTTTACACACTGTTTAGCTTTCTTACATTTGTCTCTGTATTCTCTAAGAGTAAAAGCTGACTTATTTGCCAGGAACGTTTGATATGCTTTCTTCTTTTCCTTCACTGCCTCTTTAACTTCCTGTGTCCACCAGAGAGTTCTGATTTTTTTATCCTTGCACACAACCTCACCACATGCCTCTCTGGCAGAATCAATCAATGTTTTCTTCAGAGTTTGCCACTGAATCTCCAAGGTTTGATTCCTGTTCTCAAACTCTTTCATTTTCTTTTCAATAATCTTTCTGTATTTTAGTCTACAGTTCACATCTGAGAGCTGCTCAACTTTTATTCGCTTTAAAACTTTCTTACATGTTATTCTTTTCAATATTAAATTCAATTTTATCCTGCTCAAGACTAAATAGTGATCACTTCCAATTTCAAATCCTCTGTACACTCTGGTGTCCTGCACCAGGGAGAAAACATCACTATCAACAATAACATAGTCAGTGAGACTTTTCTTATTCCTAGCTTCTTCTCTCCATGTGAATTTGTGCACATTTTTTATGTTGAAACATGGTGTTAGTAATAACCAGTCCATATCCTGAGCAGAAATCCAAGATATTTGCCATTATTATTAGCTTTGCTCTTTTCTCCAAATTTTCCCAAAATATTTTTATATGTCTCACAATCATTTCCTACTCTGCTATTTAGATCCCCAACAAGGACCAATTTTTCATTGTGTCAGTTGCTTTTTCTAAAGCGTCAAAAAACTCCTCCACTTCTACCTTAGTAGAACCTTCTGTGGGACTATAGGCACAAATAAGTCTCATTGTCCAGTTCCCCATTTTCATATTTGTCCACATTACTCTACTTGAGACTGACTGCCATTCAAGAAGATTAGCCTCATATTTTGTGTTGAATACTATGGCTACTCCTTCTTTTCCTTGATTGTCATTGCCTGAATATAACTTATATTCAGGCAATGAATATAAGTTATTCATTGCCTGAATAAGCTCAGAAAGATCTCACCAGTTTTGGTCTTTTTTGTTTCAGTCACCCCTATTATGTCAATCTGGTACTTATCTAATTCCTCAGCTAGCTCCATTTCTTTGCCATTCAGGCTTCTTACCTTGATAGTACAGATCTTTAACTCTGGTGATGTTTAGTTAGGGTTTGTTTTGAGATTTGTTCCATTAGCTGAATTTTCACCGTTCGCACTGGTTCCCTGGCGAAAACAACGGGGGCCTTGTTTAACCGGGCGATGCCCCAGCCGGCATAAAATTTTGTCATGTTGTACCATCATTTTTTATTTTGGTTTAACCAATAAGAATACAATTTGGTCGGCTAAATCCCAAATTGCCAGCCCATCCTCGTTCATTCAGTATCAAAGTAGATACCCAACAGGGTGCACTATGAGAAGGTGAGGATTGCACATTAGGTGAGAAGCCCTGGTCGGTTCTCCGCATTCCTTTAAAGGCTATGTGGAGGTCTCCTCTCAGTTATACAGCTTTCACCCTTAAGCACCCCATAGCATGCCTAGAAGAAATATTCAAACTTCTTGATTACAAAGAGTCTGAAGGTCTGTCTTCATGATATTGACTATCTCAAATGTAATTCGAACTGATTTCTAATTGTATAAATACATATGTATATTCTCATATGCATCTTTCTCCTTTACGTAAATAAAGTACTCTTTCTGTACACAGCGAATTATCATATACAGCTGCTATACTTATTTTCCGGAACTGAAAATTTGAAAATCAGATATCAGGACAAATCTGTTTATTTAGCTACTATGTTTAGTAGCGATCAATCTGTTTTTCTTGCATGTATGCTGCACAATCTGTGGGAAAGGAATGTTTCTCCTTGTGAAGTATCATTCCACTTGTCTCTGATTATAGTAATTGTTGCCTGATATAGTGCAAAGACTTTAAAATGTCTCTATACTGTATTTAGTGATACAGTGAATCTATTTCTCTTTCATGGCATAGGAGCATTTTTATTCCAGTCTTTGAAAACAACAGTAATAATACATAGTAATAATGTACCTATTTGTGAATAAAAATTAATATTTCTATATAAGAAGTGATTAATATACAACAGAATACTAGCATATGTGATATTTCTATTATTGATAAGACAGAAGAGCTGCTAACAAAAAAAATATATATATATGCAAAGGTTGGTCGATTGGTAGAGCCTCTGCTACTAATGGCTTTCAAAAAGTTAAGCTAGCTATTTTCGCAGTTAGGAAGAGGACCATTCGTTCGATGCTGTTGGCACATTCTCCCTCGATGAGTCTTTAGACTCCCTGGAGGTGTCACATAATAATAATAATATATATAAATAAATGAAATTAGGATTTTTGAAAGGGTGATAATTCCAATGATGAATGGAAATTATGCATCCTATTACTGTATAAAAAAAAGTGTATACCGATCCTAAGTGTAAACAACAGAAAATTCTTAGAAAACCAAGCAAAATATAAATAAAACATAGAAATAATTACACATAATAAGCACAACAAATTTTTTTACATGATTTACTGCTCCATTAACCAGCATGTATTCCTGCCACACCTAAGTGAATACAACATAACAAAATTTCATGCTGGCTGGGGCGTTGCCTGGTTAAACAAGACCCCCACTGTTTTCGCCAGGGAACCAGGGCAAACAGCAAAAAGTCAGCTACTGGAACAAATCTGAAAGCACACCCCAACTCAACATCACCAGAGTTCAAGATCGGTACTATCAACATAACAAGCCTGAATGGCAAAGAAATGGAGCAAGCTGAGGAATTAGTTAAGTACCAGATCGACATAATAGGGGTGACCAAAACAAAAAAGACAAAAACTGGTGAATTCTTTCTGAGCAATAAATACATAATGTTATATTCATGCAATGACAGTCAAGGAAAAGAAGGAGTAGCCATAGTATTCAACATTAAATACGAGGCTAATCTTCTTGAATGGCAGGCAGTCTCAAGTAGAGTGATGTGGGCAAATATGAAAATGGGAAACTGGACAATGAGACTTATTTGTGCCTATGGTCCCACAGAAGGTTCTACTAAGGTAGAAGTGGAGGAATTTTTTCAGGCTTTAGAGAAAGCAAAGCACACAATGAAAAATTATTCCTTGTTGGGGATCTAAATAGCAGAGTAGGAAATGATTGTCAGATATACAAAAATATTTTGGGAAAATTTGGAGAAAAGCACAAAGCTAATAATAATGGCAAATACCTGTTGGATTTCTGCTCATGACATGGACTGGTTATCACTAACACAATGTTCAAACAGAAAAATGTGCACAAATTCACATAGAAAGAAGAAGCAAGGAATAAGAAAAGTCTCATTGACTATGTTATTGTTGATAGTGATGTTTTCTCCCTGGTGCAGGACACCAGAGTATACGGAATTTGAAATTGGAAGTGACCACTATTTAGTCTTGAGCAGGATAAAATTGAATTTCATATTGGAAAAAAAAAAAAAAAAACATGTAACAAAGTTTAAAGCGAATAAAAGTCGAGCAGCTCTCAGATGTGAACTGTAGACTAAAACACACAAAGATTATTGAAGAAAAAATGAAAGAGTTTGAGAACACGAACCAAACCTTGGAGATTCAGTGGCAAGCCTTGAAGACAACCCTGATTGATTCAGCCGGAGAGGCATGTGGTGAGGTTGTCTGCAAGAATAGAAAAATCAAAACTCCATGGTGGACACAGGAAGTTAAAGAGGCAGTGAACGAAAAGATGAATGCACATCAAAAGTTTCTGGCAAATAATTCAGCTTGTGCTCTTAGAGAATACAGAGACAAATGTAAAAAAGCTAAACACTCTGTAAAATTAGCTAAACAAAAGCCATGGGAGGACTTTGGAAAGAAAATTGAAAATAAATACCAAGGTTGCAAAATATTCTGGAGAATGTTGAAGAAGCTTAGAAATGGAGGAAAGAGTGCTGCAAAAGGAGTTAGAGATGATAACGGTGACATGAAAACGGAAGAAAAATATATCCTTGAAGTATGGAGTAATTACTTCGAAAAATTGCTAAATGAAAGAAGCAGTAATAGCACAGTGGTAAAAAACACTCAACAGGCATACAGTCAGGAATACATATCTATACCAGAAGTAGAAAAAGCCATCAAAGGTTTGAAATGTGGAAAGGCAGCAGGAGTAGATGATATTTGACCAGAAAGGCTGAAGTATGGTGGTATAAAAGTCTTACAGTGGATGCTCTGCATAGTTCAGAAGGCCTGGACAGAGGGACGAATTCCTGATGATTGGAGTAGAGCTCTCATAGTACCCATATTATAAAAAGAGAAATAAAACTGAATGTGACAATTACAGAGGTATTTCCGTACTGAGCGTTCCTGGTAAGATCTATGCAAGTATACTTGAGAAATGGTTGAGAAGAATTGTGGAAGAAAAGCTTGGTGAAGAACAAGCTGGATTCAGGCCAAATAGAGGCTGTCAGGATCAGCTCTTCATTTAACGACAAACAGTTGAGAAATCATGGGAATATAACAAAGATCTGTATTTAAGCTTTGTCGATCTGGAAAAGGCATATGACAAGGTGCCAAGAGAGAAGCTATTCAAAATGCTACAGTTATATGGTATCGATAGGCATTATATCAAGCAATACTTAGTTTTTATTTGAGTTGCAAGTCAGCAGTTAGAACTGAAGGAAGTACAGGAATATGGTTTAATGTGAAATCTGGTGTGAGATAAGCATGTACATTATCCCCTCTGTTATTCATTATCTATATGGATCACATTATGAAGGAAAGTGGTGTTAAACATGATATCAAAATTGGAGATGTTAATGTCAGCTCTTGGCTTTATGCGGACGATGTTATACTTATAAATAAATCTGCTACAAGTCTGCAAGATTCCCTGACTAAATTGAATAACTGTTGTAATAGATATGGTATGAAGGTCAGCAATAAAAAGACAAAGACAATGAAAATAGGCAGACTCATTGAACATGTCAACTGCATTGTGAACGGATTACCTGTGGAACAAGAAAACCTTTCATCTACTTAGGCACAATTTTAAGCGAAGATGGTAAATTAAATATGGAAGTAGACAACAGAATCAACAAAGCTGGAATGGTAGGTAGTCAACTGAATAGATTCATATGGAATAAGAGAGAAATGAGTCTGAACACTAAATTAGCTGTATACAAGACAGTGTTCAAACTAGTTTTAACTAATGGATAGAGACCGCAGATATGAGAGTCCTGAGAAAGATTAGAGGCATGAACAGATGGCATCAATGGCAATATCATTGTGTGCAATATCACTTAAACAGAATGCGCGAAGAAAGATTAGCAAAACAAGTATTCTCTGCCAGGTTGGCAGCAAAAGAAGATATAGGTGGATTGATACAGTACAAAGTGCCTTAGACGATAGAAATATAAGATCTGATAATGTTGGAGTCTTGACAAGTAACAGACTGATTTGGAGTAAAATTGTAGATAGGAAGTTAGTAATGATGTAAATTTTTCATTTAGTACTAACATATCCTGTACACCCCTTGAGGGTACTTGCCAGGAATTTTATGATGATATGTGTCCATTAAGTTGCTGGATGGAGTAAAAGAATGTGATTCTATAAAAATTTATGAGGAGAGGGAAAGAGGTTTGTTTTCAAAGTATAAATAACTAATCAATAATAAACAGCAGATGTATTTGGTAGCTCAGTAAATAACTATATTGAGGGGCTAATCTAATGAACCAATGATGTTGATCAGGTTGATTAAATACGAGGCTAATCTTCATTCAAGAAGATTAGCCTCGTATTTAATGTTGAATACTATGGCTACTCCTTCTTTTCCTTGACTGTCATTGCATGAATATAACATTATGTATTTATTGCTCAGAAAGAATTCACCAGTTTTTGTCTTTTTTGTTTTGGTCACCCCTATTATGTCGATCTGGTACTTAACTAATTCCTCAGCTTGCTCCATTTCTTTGCCATTCAGGCTTGTTATGTTGATAGTACCGATCTTGAACTCTGGTGATGTTGAGTTGGGGTGTGCTTTCAGATTTGTTCCAGTAGCTGACTTTTTGCTGTTTGCCCTGGTTCCCTGGCGAAAACAGTGGGGGTCTTGTTTAACCAGGCAACGCCCCAGCCAGCATGAAATTTTGTTATGTTGTACCATCATTTTTTATATTGGTTTAAGCCAATAAGAATACAATTTAGTCAGCTAAATCCCAAATTGCTAGCCCATCCTCGTTCGTCCAGTATCCAGGTAGATGCCCAACAGTGTGCACCACGAGAAGGTGAGGAATGGACATTGGGTCAGAAGCTCTGGTTGGTTCTCCGCATTCCTTTAAAGGCTATGTGGAGGTCTCCTCTCAGTTATACAGCTTTGACCCTTAAGTACCCCGAGGACACATATGGTATCACAAATGTTAATTATTAATAATTTGTTTGCCAGTAAAGAAAATATTTCTATTCCCATTCTCGTTCTTTCTCTCTTTTATATGCATGGTTTTTATATTCATCCTCACATGGTTTATTAATGATAGTGTAATATTTCCTTATGTTGTGTGTGCTGTTCTTCTTTTAACTTATTTTTTCTAAATTTTGTTTGCACCTTGAGTTATTTCAGCTTCATTCCTCCCTTTCTTCTCAATCCCTTAGTTACAGCTATCTATTAGTTCCCAACCTTTCTGTGGCCATAGCCAAATTTTCTCTGGCTAAAAAATCTGAAGTCAACTCTTTTTCGGAATTAAGAAAATTTATTTCTTTAGCTGCGCCATCTTAATTCCTATACAATAGAATTAATATTGTCAGAGAGTCAGCCCACAGACTATTACACGGTTTAGCAATCTAATACAAACAAACTCTTATGATACTTATATTAATATTGCAGTTGTAACCAGTTACCATGGGTTAACTTATACAGGTTCTATTCATAGCAAGTGGTGAATTGGCTTGAAGAATCCGACATGTATTATGGGTAAAGAAAACATGAAAATTTATTCATTCTAAGTAATGGTACATATTAATCAAAAACGTATTTAAATGAAAAGTCTCTAAGTAATGCTATGCTAACAGACAAGATCTATAATACAATTTGCATTTCACATTAAGGGACATTTGCAGAGCCAAGCTGTCTTAATCCGACTCACTTATCACAGTCACGTATATGAATATCTTACTCTATCCTCAAATATTAAGATATAACACATCAAATTAATCTAATGACAATGCTTAAGACAATACACTTCTAGAGTTACAAAGTAAAGGATTAGGTATATTAGAGTCCTGAATTTTATCAACAAGTCCGATCATAAAAAGTTTAACTTTCACTCACCCTGGCCTTAAAATTCAATACAATGGACATAAAACTTTACATTACCGACCAGTTCAGTCTTTCAGGAGACATTCTCATCAGATCTTCATGTAAGATTCCGTTGGGTGGTTACCTTGTTCTGGGATCAGTTATTCCCTGTCTCGAACTTCCAGTGATTTCGGTCACGAAGCACTTCTTTGCCTCATATTCAAAATTCCTCTGATGGAAAGGTATGGCTGGAGCTGCATGAAATTTCGGCATTCGCTGGTTGTCTTGTTGCATTGATGACAATGCTCGCACTTGGCTGCTACTTAACTGTATCGTCGCCGCTTGACCATCCTTCATTCACCAGAACGATTTCTACTCGACTCCAACGCCACGAGAAAAGGATACAAGAACAAGAGAGCTTGCACCGCCAACCCTTTCATATTCCTTCACGTCTGCTCTCCCTACTGCATCGTTGATTGCAGATGCCACCCAAGCCTTTTTGCAGACTGTACCTGCTCCTCTCCGTTGCGTCTCCACGTGGGTATCTCGCATGTACCTCGGACTTTGTATAGCTACTGCCTGGGTTCATGTTCATAATCCAATAATACAAGTCTGCACTTTTCTCTGACTTTCCTGTTACAATATTACTTTTACAATATCTTGTTTCTTGTCTGTTATTTACAGGACCATTTAAAAAATAATACATAGTAAAATACATAAAAGAACCATTATTACTATATTTACAACTTCGATTTTTACCTATTTATGAGTATTTCTTTTGGGAAACTTTGTATCCCAGTTAAATCCCAAATGAAATGCTTAAGGACAAATTAAGCCTTTCGTTCCAGATTAAACATAGGTTCCTCCTTCCAAAAAAAATTTTTTCTCACTGGAAAATTTTTCATGACCTCATTCATGCAATATCTATGGAGAAAACCTTCCTCTTTCTTGAATTTTACATTCCTTCCTCCCAAATTTTGCTTGCTTTATCTTGTCATTCTTTTGCCAACAGTTCCTTACCTTGTGAGTGTTCCTACTGTGTTTAGAATGTCTGTAGCCTGTCCAATGATAATCAACAATACCAACCATATTTATTCCGATTGCCCTTGGATGAATTTCTTCAATGTCTACCTCTGCACTTCTCAGCTCAACGGGAGAATCTTTGTTCAGTGTGTAACAGGCCTCGGAACATTTTCTCACTTCTGAGGTGGAGGTCCTTTCTGAATCAAGTTGATCACAGGTCACACTCTCTCTCCAACTTCTCCCACTTGTTCCACAACATCTCCGCATTGTATGCCCTTCTCGACATAGTTCTCACGTCTGACTGAAGGTAGTGACCATTGAATGTTCCTGTTGATCTTCCTCCTTCCTAGGAGGTGTACTTTGCCTCGAGAATAGTCACATTCAAACTTATTCCTGGCGAGGAAGTCATTTCCAAAGATTAGCTTAATGTGTGGGAGAATCCTGGGCAGGATCAAAAACTCATGCCGAACACGCATATTAAACTCAGGCAAGTATACTTTCAAAAACACGGACTTGGTCACATGGATGGTGGAGGCTGACACTCCAGACAACTTCACTGGCCTTCTAAAGTAAGAGATACGATGCCTCACATAGGGCCTTATCCTATCAAAATAATCCCCTGTGATAATAGAGGCCTGAGAACCTGTGTCTAGAAGAGCATCACAGTGCTTTCCACAGACTATTCCCTTAATCATTAACTCTGGGAATTGGTCGTGGTTTCTCTGACCTTCTTCCCAAGCCCTGTTGACATAAATGTGGGATCTTGCTTTTTCATCATAACCTCTGCCAGATTTTCGTTTGCTGTTGAAGCAATTGTGAGCAAAATGCCCAAGTTTCCCGCAACTGAAACATTTGGGAGGTTCTTTTCTGTCGTCTCTTTCACAGTCCTTCTCCGGTCTTATAGGAGAGCTTGAAGTACTCTGAGTTGCCACTTCAGCCACTTTTCTCATCACTGCGTCCAACCGGTCAAGCATGGGTTGTTGCAGCCTTTCAACCCCTAATCTCACTATTTCAATAGTCCAGTCGACTTGAGGGATGGGGAGTTCAGAGAGTTTCGTGGACACCTCCACTAGCTGGTTCAAAAAGTGTCAAGGCGATCCATGACTGGTTGTTGTAGCCGCTCGACCTCCCCCTCTTAATTATTGATTGGACATCCTTCATATCTGACACTTCGTCTACTATTCGATTTGCGTTGATTGAATCAATTCTATCTCCTTCACACTTATTAGAGTTCCTATGTTTTCTTTTCTCTCATGAGATTCCTTCTCTGATTTAGAATTATTATCCAAATTCTTCTCACTCTTAATGACATTTATATATCCATTAGCAGACACGGGACTAATGTCACCGAGCATTTGATCTTTATCTCTCATGGCATTAAGATACTTCTCACTTTTCTTTTATCACTTATTTGTCACTTTCCTTTTGCAGGCTGTTTTTCTGAGCTCTTGCCTAACTCCCAGCCTGAATTGGTGAAAGACCACCCACTCCAGGTGAGGTTTATCCTCGTTAGATACTTCTAGGGTGTGAGCAAGGTTCAATAACCTGTGGTAAAAGTCAGTTACGTTTTTTCGGTCCTTTTGTATGATTCTCTGCAACTTCCACAAGTTTGGATCAAGGCTTCTTAATCTAGAAAACTGAGAGATGAGGACGTCTTTAAATTTTGCATAGTCAAATGACAATGCTTAAAACAATACACTTCTAGAGCTACAAAGTTCCTTGCTAGAGGATTAGGTATTAAGAATCCTGAATTCTATCAACAAGTCCGATCATAAAAATTTTAGCACTTTCGCTCACCCTGACCTTAAAATGCAATACAATAGACATAAAACTTTACATTACCGACAGTGCAATCTTTCAGGAGACACTTCTCATCAGATCTTCATGTAAGATTCCGTCGGGTGGTTACTTTGTTCTGGGATCAGTTGTTCTCCGTCTCGACCTTCCAGTGATTTCGGTCATGAATCACTTCTTTGTCTCGTACTTGAAATTCCTCTGACGTAAAGGTACGGCTGGAACTGCACGAAATTTCGGCGTTCGCTGGTTGTCTCATTGCATCGATGACAATGCTCGCACTCGGCTGCTACTTAACCGTATCGTTGCCACTTGACCAGCCTTCATTCACTCGAACGACTTCTACTCGACTCCAATGCCACGAGAAAAGTACCACAAGAGAGAGAGTTTGCGCTGCCATGCCTTTTATATTCCTCCGTATCTGCTCTCCCTACTACGTCGTTGATTGCAGATGCCACCCAAGCCTTTTTGCACACCGTACCTTCTCCTCTCCGTTGCGTATCCACGTGGATATCTCGCACATGCCTCGGACCTTTGTATAGCTACTGCCCAGGGTTATTTATAATCTGATTATACAAGCCTGCACCTTGCTCTGACTTTCCTGTTACAATATTACTTTAACAATATCTTGTTTCTTGTCTGTTATTTACAGGATTTAAAAAATAATACATAGTAAAATACATAAAAGAACCATTATTACTATATATACAATTTCGATTTTTACCTATTTATAAGTATTTCTTTTGGAACACTTTGCATCCCACTTAAATACTGAATGAAATGCTTAAGGACAAATTAAGCCTTTTATTCCAGATTTAACAATAGTTCACATATTTACACCTTTTAGTAATTCAAATATACCAACCAAATATGGGTCAGTTCAAGTGTTTAGGTCTTCTGACTCGGACACCTGCACTGACAAGTCACAGAAATCATGACATGAAGGCATTCCATCCAAAATTCTCATCCACTTTCCAAACCCTCAGATGTATGAAAGCAGTCGAAGAAAAAAACGCAGCTTCATACTCAGCCTATGGAGAAGCATGCAATAAATGTAAATCAACTATCAGCAAATCCAACTTCATAAAGGCCAATGGCAGAAACTTGTCTCTTATCCAAACAGTAGCCATGCTTTCTGGCCCCTCACAAAAAAAAAAAAAAAAAAAAAAAAAAAAAAAAAAAAAAAAAACATTGCACACAGCTTTTGCTAACCTGCACTCCTACCTCTCATCCATCCAGATGGCACCATACTCAGAATATCCAAAGAAAAAGCTGAACTCCTAGCATCACTCTTTTCCTCTAACTTCAGCATAGATGATGAAGACAAATTAACCCCTTCCATACTAGCAACTGAGCACCACATGTATCCTCTGGCCTTTCTACAGAAAGTCATAAGAAGAGTCAAAACTCAACTTCTGTCCAAAAGTGCATGCAAACCTGAACACTACAAAAGTTGTCTGGTCCTGATGGCATCTCCCCTATTGTATTCAAATGTTTGGCTCAAGAGCTAACACCTGTCTGCTATCGTCTCTTTAATCTTATATTTTAGCAGGCACTATATTATTAAGCCATGTTTCTTTGTGCTCTCTGCATGCTTTCCTTACTATATTGTTTAAAGATGTAAATTGTGTTTTATTTCTTGCTTGTCTTCTTTTGCTGAACAGATTTAATACATTTTCATTCATCTATGGTTTCTTCTGAGTCTTCCTGGGATACAGCCACAGGCAGCAGCATCTTTAGCAGTCTCTTTAAAATATCTTTAGTTTATCAGTTTCCATTTTATGTTGTAAATGAAACTGTATGTTCAGAATGATCTTTATTTTTTGTTGCATGCTTATTTTTAACTGAATTATTCTTTAGATAATTGAAATCCAGACCAAGTTCATCTCTACTCATTTTTTAAATTTTGAAACAGCTGAAATGTGGTCTGAGTCTATATCAGCCCCTGGGTGCATTTTTGGATGTGCAATACTAATTTTTGAAATATTTTTACATCTATAATTACATCTGGGGGTGCTTAAGGGTCAAAGCTGTATAACTGAGAGGAGACCTCCACATAGCCTTTAAAGGAATGCAGAGAACCGACCAGGGCTTCTGAACTAATGTTCATTCCTCACCTTCTCATGGTGCACACTGTTGGGTATCTAACTGGATACTGAACGAATGAGGATGAGCTGGCAATTTGGGATTTACCTGACCAAATTATATTCTTATTGGCTTAAACCAAAATACAAAATGATGGGACAACATGACAAAATTTCATGCCGGCTGGGGCATCGCCCGGATGAAAGAGGTCCCCATTGTTTTTGCCAGGGAACCAGGGCAAACAGCGAAAAGTCAGCTACTGGAACAAATCTGAAAACACAACTCAACATTACCAGAGTTAAACATTGGTACTATCAACATAAAAAGCCTGAATGGCAAAGAAATGGAGCTAGCTGAGGAATTAGTTAGGTACCAGATCGACATAATAGGGTTGACCGAAACAAAAAAGACAAAAACTGATGAGATCTTTCTGAGCAACAAATACAAAATGTTATATTCAGGCAGTGACAATCAAGGAAAAGAAGGTGTAGCCATAGTATTCAACACTAAATACTAGGCCAATCTTCTTGAATGACAGGCAGTCTCAAGTAGAGTTATGTGGGCAAATATGAGAATGGGGAACCGGACAATAAGACTTATTTGTGCCTATGGTCCCACAGAAGGTTCTACTAAGATAGAAGTGGAGGAATTTTAATTTTTTGAGGCTTTTAGAAAAAGCAACTGACACAATGAAAAAGGAAAAGTTGGTCCTTGTTGGGGATCTAAATAGCAGAGTAGGAAATGATTGTCGGACATACAAAAATATTTTGGGAAAATTTGGAGAAAAGAGCAAAGCTAATAATCATGGCATATACCTGTTGGATTTCCGCTCAGGACATGGACTGGTTATTACTAACACCATGTTCCAACATAAAAATGTGCACAAATTCACATGGAGAGAAGAGGCAAGGAATAAGAAAAGTCTCATTGACTATGTTATTGTTGATAGTGTTGTTTTCTCCCTGGTGCAGGACACCAGAGTGTACAGAGGATTTGAAATTGGAAGTGATCACTATTTAGTCTTGAGCAGATAAAATTGAATTTCATATTGAAAAGAATGACATGTAAGAAAGTTTTAAAGCGAATAAAAGTTGAGCAGCTCTCAGATGAGAACTGTAGACTAAAATACACAAAGATTATTGAAGAAAAAAAAAAAGAGTTGTTAGAGTGATTATTGACCCATCTCCCACTAATTCATTCCACTCTTTCATTCAGATGTTTAGTTTCTGCTGTTTGCATTTCGTTCAAATATTTAATTGATCATTGTTCATCAAAATTGGCATCTCTGGGAATCTCCAACTCTTGTAAATCAGTTAACACATGAATCCAATATTCAACACAATATGTACAACAGATTGTTCTTCACATATTCCTACTGCATGTAGTCTTTCCTCTTGCACTGAATAGCTGACACTGTTATAACAAACAACTGAAATGTTCCAGAAAAAAAGAAATTCACTTTAGTTGGCTATCTACTATAACATACTATTCCTGTGACTTGGCTATAGTGGGAATTAACTGTATTTCCCAGAGAGTAGAGCCTGAGTCTTGAAATTCAATGTTACACGTTTCTTTCCCTTGAATTTCTGCTCATCAGTGGTAACATACTATTACTGTAAAATAAATAAAAATAGTACTTATTAAGAGAGCATGAAAAAGGTATCACATTATACCCTCCTGATTAGGAACTAGAGAAACCAAAGCATTATTTTATGATTAATAATGCTTGCTCTCTTCTGCAATCCTATGGTTGATTTAGTAAAACTGTTACTGATCAACTGTGTATTAATTTACATCTTGTATACCTGCTTTTTTTTTGCTATAAGAGTTTATTTACTTACAAAAAAATGAATATGAATGGGATTCCGTTTGTAAAAATATATATACTTTGTCTTATTAATATATATATTTATTATTATTATTATTTCAGATACTGCAAGCCAAAGAACGACTTATTAAAAGAACTCAGCTGAAAAGAACTGTGTACAGAATCTTGGGAAAAGAAAAACCAGCAGAAATGGAAAATAGCTCATTAGCTGAAGAGGTAATTTTCTAATAAAATTATTATTATTATAATTGGGGCTATTTTGCCTGCTTCATAATAAAATTAGTTTTACAATTTGTAGTATATTATGGTTATTCAAAAGAAGCTTCAAGTTTTGAGAACTGAATTTACCTGCAAAATGTAAAAATAATACTGGAAGATTGATATCCATCTAAATTTTGTCTCGTGTCAGTTTTAAATATCACCTAGTAGCTGATGCTTCCGTTAAAATAGAATTGGCACTATTCTGTTGCATAAAATACCTTGGTGTATGAATCAGATTTTGCTGTGTGTAATTATGCACATGCACTGTCTGTGAAGAGTACAAAATTGTTTAAAGGGTTTCATGCATTAATGAAGAAAAGGTTGTAGTGTAATGAATTATTGGAACTCATGTGAGAGGCTTAATGGAGTGAAACAGCACAAACAAAGGGTTTAAAATGTTACACAATTCTTCCAATATTTCATCTGTCACAGAGATCATCAGGAATTACAGTATGAGACTTGTAAACCCCCCCCCCCCCATAGACACAAAGGCAACACAAAACTAAGTGAAACGTGGATGACAGACTAGTCCTAACTAGGTGGGGCATCCTTTGTTGACAGTCTAGCATATCAACTGGGATCTGGAAGTATTAGTGTTTCCCATATTTTGGGAATTTTAATGTGATAATATTTATTTAGATTATGTTGATTTTTGAGAGTGACTGCAGATTCCATACATAGGCGCTTTCTCTTCTAATTTACTACAGTGGAGCATGGTGGTCTTTTTCCAATTCAATCTATGAACTGTATCTAAATCTTGGTCGACAAGGCCTGATTGACCATAGTTATGACTACAGATGTATTTTTTGTGTTCTTTCAAGTTGATGTTGGCTGATCTTTTTGTCTGTCCGTAGTAGGCCTACTTGTAGGAACCTGGCACTTTATATACTTCAGGCACAGAGAGAGAGAGGAGGGAGATGATCTTTAGTAGAATGTATGAGGGTAGCACATTTTTGGTAGGCATGTTACAAGGTGTCTAGGAATGCTTTTTTTTATCAGATCCATTCATGGAAGGCCACGAGACCTATAGCACATTAGTGGCATTTGTGGGCAAGAGGAATAGAAGAAAGGAGGAATCTGTTCACATTTTACTTGATCAGCTGAGGGGTATAATCTTTGGGGAAGGCAGAGTGGGGGAGACTGTTCCAAAGGACAGAAGTAGATGGAAATGAAAGAGGAAATACTGAAGTTGGTATGGTGAGTTTCAAGATGAACTGTAAAACGGTGTCTGCAGAGCACTGTCCATGAACTAATGAATCTTACTGCAGAATGGTTTCACATAGGAAGTTTAAATGCATCTGGGACTCATCATCAAATTCCTGACATGTATCCTCAAGGGTTGTACAGGATATGATAGCACTATATGAAAAACTTACATCATTACTAAATTCCTATCTACAATTTTCATCCAAATCAACCTGTTACCTGTCAAGACTTCAACATTATCAGATCTTATATTTCTGTCTTCTAAGGCACTTTTTACTGTATCAATCCACCTATATCTTTGTCTTCTTCTGGGTCTTTTTCCTGCCAACCTGTGCAGAGAACACTTGTTTTGCTAGTCTTTCCTCTCCCATTCTGTTTAAGTGACCATACCACCTGAGATTAGCTCTGCTAACACATTCCTGGATGCTAACAGTATAGAGTTCTTTCCTAATATCTTCATTTTTAACATGATATTACCATTGATGCCATCTGTTCATGCCCCTAATCTTTCCAGGACTCTCATATCTGCAGTCTCTAGTCTTTGGTCAAGTGTTTTACTTCTAACCCAGCTCTCAGATCTATAAGTTAAAATTGTCTTGTATACAGATAATTTAGTGTTTAGACTACTTTCTCTCTTATTCCATATAAATTTATTCAGTTGACTTCCCAATATACCAGCTATGTCGATTCGGTTGTCCATTTCCATATTTAATTTACCATCTTCACTAAAAAATTTTGCCCAGGTAGTTGAAATGTTTTACTTGTTCTATAGGTTCTCCATTCACAATGCAGTCCATATTTTCAATGCATCTGCCTATTTCATAATCTTTGTCTTGTTATTGCTGACCTTCATACCAAATCTATTACAATGGTTAATCAATTTAGAAGTATAACATCATCCACAGAAAGAGCTGAGATTAACATCTCCAATTTTGATATCAGGTTTAATACCACTTTCCTTCATAATGTGATCCATATACACAATGAATAACAGAGGGGATAATGTACATCCTTGTCTCACATCAGATTTAACATTAAACCATCTTCCTGTACTTCCTTCAATTCTAACTGCTGATTTACAACTCAAATAAAGACTAACTATTGCTTGATATAATGCCTCATTGACAACATAAACTGTAGCGTTTTGAATAGCTGTTCTCTTGGCACTTGTCATATGTCTTTTCCAGATCTACAAAACTTAAATACAGATCTTTGTAATATTATGTGATTTCTAAATTTGTAATTTAGCCGACCAAATTGTATTCTTATTGGTTAAACCAAAATAAAAAATGATGGTACAACATGACAAAATTTCATGCCGGCTGGGGCGTCGCCCGGTTAAACAAGGCCCCCGTTGTTTTCGCCAGGGAACCAGGGCGAACAGCGAAAAGTCAGCTACTGGAACAAATCTGAAAACAAACCCCAACTCAACATCACCAGAGTTAAAGATCGGTACTATCAACGTAAGAAGCCTGAATGGCAAAGAAATGGAGCTAGCTGAGGAATTAGATAAGTACCAGATCGACATAATAGGGGTGACTGAAACAAAAAAGACCAAAACTGGTGAGATCTTTCTGAGCAATAAATACAAAATGTTATATTCAGGCAATAACAATCAAGGAAAAGAAGGAGTAGCCATAGTATTCAACACAAAATACGAGGCTAATCTTCTTGAATGGCAGTCAGTCTCAAGTAGAGTAATGTGGGCAAATATGAGAATGGGGAACTGGACAGTGAGATTATTTGTGCCTATGGTCCCACAGAAGGTTCTACTAAGGTAGAAGTGGAGGAATTTTTTGAGGCTTTAGAAAAAGCAACTGACACAATGAAAAAGGAAAAGTTGGTCCTTGTTGGGGATCTAAATAGTAGAGTAGGAAATGATTGTGAGACATACAAAAATATTTTGGGAAAATTTGGAGAAAAGAGCAAAGCTAATAATAATGGCAAATATCTGTTGGATTTCTGCTCAGGACATGGACTGGTTATTACTAACACCATGTTCCAACATAAAAATGTGCACAAATTCACATGGAGAGAAGAGGCTAGGAATAAGAAAAGTCTCACTGACTATGTTATTGTTGATAGTGATGTTTTCTCCCTGGTGCAGGACACCAGAGTGTACAGAGGATTTGAAATTGGAAGTGATCACTATTTAGTCTTGAGCAGGATAAAATTGAATTTCATATTGAAAAGAATAACATGTAAGAAAGTTTTAAAGCGAATAAAAGTTGAGCAGCTCTCAGATGTAAACTGTAGACTAAAATACAGAAATATTATTGAAAAGAAAATGAAAGAGTTTGAGAACAGGAATCAAACCTTGGAGATTCAGTGGCAAACTCTGAAGGAAACATTGATTGATTCTGCCAGAGAGGCATGTGGTGAGGTTGTGTGCAAAGATAAAAAAATCAGAACTCCCTGGTGGACACAGGAAGTTAAAGAGGCAGTGAAAGAAAAGAAGAAAGCATATCAAAAGTTCCTGGCAAATAAGTCAGCTTTTACTCTTACAGAATACAGAGACAAATGTAAGAAAGCTAAACAGTGTGTAAAACTAGCTAAACAAAAGTCATGGGAGGACTTTGGCAAGAATATAGAAAATAAATATCAAGAAGGTGGCAAAATATTCTGGAGGTTGTTGAAGAAGCTTAGGAATGGAGGAAAGAGTGCTGTAAAAGGAATTAGAGATGATAAAGGTGAAATGAAAACAGGAGAAAAAGATATCCTTGAAGTATGGAGTAATTACTTTGAAAAACTGCTAAATGAAACAAGCAGTGATGACAGCACAGTGATAAAAAACACTGACCAGGCATGCAGTCAGGAATACATATCCATACTTGAAGTAGAAAAATCCATCAAAGGCTTGAAATGTGGAAAGGCAGCAGGAGTAGATGATATTCGACCAGAAATGCTGAAGTATGGTGGTATAAGAGTCTTACAGTGGCTGCACTGCATAGTTCAGAAAGCCTGGACAGAGGGACGAATTCCCGATGATTGGAGTAGAGCTCTCATAGTACCCATATATAAAAAGGGAAATAAAACTGAATGTGAGAATTACAGAGGTATTTCCCTACTGAGTGTTCCTGGCAAGATCTATGCAAGTATACTTGAGAAACGGTTGAGAAGAATTGTGGAAGAAAAGCTTGGTGAAGAACAATCTGGATTCAGGCCAAATAGAGGCTGTCAGGATCAGATCTTCACTTTACGACAAATAGTCGAGAAAGCATGGGAATATAACAAAGATCTGTATTTAAGTTTTGTCGATTTGGAAAAGGCATATGACAAGGTGCCAAGAGAGAAGCTATTCAATACGTTGCAGTTATATGGGGTCAATGGGGCATTATATCAAGCAATACTTAGTCTTTATTTGAGTTGTGAGTCAGCAGTTAGAATTGAAGGAAGTACAGGAAGATGGTTTAATGTTAAATCTGGTGTGAGACAAGGATGTACATTATCCCCTCTGTTATTCATTATCTATATGGATCACATTATGAAGGAATGTGGTGTTAAACCTGATATCAAAATTGGAGATGTTAATGTCAGCTCTTTGCTTTATGCGGATGATGTTATACTTGTAGCGGATTTATTTAGAAGTCTGCAAGATTCTCTGACTAAATTGAATAGCTGTTGTAATAGATATGGTATGAAGGTCAGCAATAAAAAGACAAAGACAATGAAAATAGGCAGAATCATTGAAAATGTCAACTGTGTTGTGAATGGAGAACCTGTGGAACAAGTAAAACATTTCAGCTACTTAGGCACAATTTTTACTGAAGATGGTAAACTAAATATAGAAATAGACAACAGAATCAGCAAAGCTGGTATCGTGGGAAGTCAATTGAATAAATTCATATGGAATAAGAAAGAAATTAGTCGGAACACTAAATTAGCTGTATACAAGACTGTGTTCAAACCAATTTTAACTTATGGATCTGAGAGCTGGGTCAGAAGTAAAACACTTGACCAAAGACTAGAAACCGCAGATATGAGAGTCCTGAGAAAGATTAGAGGCGTGAACAGATGGCATCAATGGCAATATCATATTAAAAATGAGGATATTAGGAAAGAACTTGACATTGTCAGCATCCAGGAATGCGTTAGCAGAGCTAATCTCAGATGGTATGGCTTAAATAGAATGGGAGAGGAAAGATTAGCAAAACAAGTGTTCTCTGCCAGGTTGGCAGGAAAACGACCCAGAGGAAGACCAAGATATAGGTGGATTGATACGGTACAAAGTGCCTTAGACGATAGAAATATAAGATCTGATAATGTTGGAGTCTTGACAAGTAACAGACTGATTTGGAGGAAAATTGTAGATAGGAAGTTAGTAATGATGTAATTTTTTCATGTAGTACTGTCATATCCTGTACACCCCTTGAGGGTACATGGCAGGAATTTGATGATGATGATGATAAACTATTTGTTGTAAAGTGAAAATCTGATTCTGACAGCCTCTATTTGGCCTGAATAGAGGCTGTTAGGATCAGATTACTTGCATAAATCTTACCAGGAACACTCAGTAAGGAACTACCTCTCTAATTCTCACATTCAGTTTTATTTCTCTTTTTATATATGGAAACTATGAGAGCTCTACTCCAATCATCTGGAACTTGCCCCTCTGTCCAGGCCTTCTTAACTATGCAGTGCAGCCACTATAAGACTTTTATATCTCCATACTTGAATATTTATGGTCACTATTTCATCTACTCCAGCTGACTTTCCACATTTCAGGCTTTTAATTGCTTTTTCTATTACAAGTATGATATGTATTTCCAATTGCATGTCTGCTGAGTGTTTTTTTACCAATCTTTCCTCCATTCCTGAGCTTTTTCAACAACCTCCAGAATATCTTACCACCTTCTTGATATTTAATTTTTATGTTATTACCAAAGTCTTCCCATGACTTCTGTTTAGCTGTTTTACACAGTTTTTAGCTTTCTTTCATTTGTCTCTGTATTCTCTAAGAGTACAAGCTGACTTATTTGCCAGGAACTTTTGATGTGGTTTCTTCTTTTCCTTCGCTGCCTCGTTAACTTCCCATGTCCACCATGTGGTTCTGATTTTTCTATCCTTGCAGATAACCTCACTAAATGCCTCTCTGGCTGTGAAGCAATCAGTGTTTTCTTCAGGATTTGCCACTGAATTTTCAAGGTTTGGTTCCTGTTCTGAAACTACTTCTTTCATTTGAGTTAAGGGATATTGCATCCCATATTGTTTCTTAGCCGAATAAGAAACTCAGAGTTTCATGCCTACTCTTCATATAATTAGTAGTACTTTCATTTTTTCTTGAATAATGTTTATGTATTTTAGTCTACAGTTCACGTCTGAAAGCTGGTCAACTTTTATTCACTTTAAATCTTTCTTACATGTTCTTCTTTTCAATGTGAGATTCAATTTTATCCTGCTCAAGATGAAATAGTGATCAGTTTCAAATTCTCGGTGCACTCTAGTGTCCTGCACCAGGGAGAAAACATCACTATCAACATAGTCAATGAGACTTTTCTTATTCCTTGCCTCTTCTCTCCATGTGAATTAGTGCACATTTTTCTGTTTGAACATTGTGTTAGTGATAACCAGTCCATGTCCTGAGCAGAAATCCAACAGGTATTTGCCATTATTATTAGCTTTGTGCTTTTCTCCAAATTTTCCCAAAATATTTTTGTATGTCTGACAATCATTTCTTACTCCGCTATTTAATTCCTCAGCAAGGACAAATTCTTCCTTTTTTCATTGTGTTAATTGCTTTCTCTATAGCTCAAAAAATTCCTCCACTTCTATCTTAGTAGAAGCTTCTGTGGGATCATAGGCACAAATAAGTCTCATTGGCCACTTCCACCATTCTGATATTTGATCACATCACTCTAGTTGATATTGCCTGTCATTCAAGAAGACTAGCCTAGTATTTAGTATTGAATGCTATAGCTACTCCTTCTTTTTCCTGATTATTATTTCCTAAATATAACATTTTGTATTTATTGCTCAGAAAGATCTCGCCAGTTTTTGTCTTTTTTGTTTCAGTTACCTGTATTACTCGATCCAGTACTTATCTCATATTCCTCAGCTATCTTCATTTGTTTGCCATTCATTCTTTTTATGTTGATAGTACCGATCTTGAAATCTGGTGATGTTGAGTTGGGGTGTTTTCGATATTTGTTCTGGTGGTTGACTTTTCTATATTTACCATGTTTCCCCAGCAGAAACAATGGAGGCCTTGTTTAACCAGGCAATGCCCCAACCAAAATTAAATTCTGTCATGTTGTACAATCATTTTATATTGTGGTTTAAGCCAATAAGAATACAAATTTGTCGGCTAAATCTCATATTGCCAGCCCATCCTCATTCATTCAGTATCCAGGAACCAATTAGAAATTGGTTGACAGAGAAACTATACTTTGCAATAAACAACGTGGGTTTACTAAGGGAAGGTTATGTTTGAGCAACTTATTCACATTCTCTTAATAACAAGGGTTACTGATATACCATAATACTTTTGGATTTTACTAAGGCTTTTGACAGAATACAGCATGGAAGACTGTTGCATAGATTAGAGAATATGGAATTGGATTATAAAATATTGACATGGATAAGAGGATGGCTGACTTGTATATATCTTTCAAAAAGTAGTATATTGGGGATGCACCATCTGCAAGATTTACGGTAGCCAGTTGTGTGCCACAAGGATCAGTCCTTGGTCCATTGTTATTCACTCTGTATATTACTGATATTGGGAAGGATTTGACATACTGCTGGTTTCTGATCAGGATGCAAAGATAGGCAGGGTAATCAGAAATGTGGCTGATATGCAGTACTTGCAGAATTATTTGAATAGGCTGGAATTCTGGGCATGTGAAAATGACTGTCAATTAAATGGTAGTAAATTAAATTTATGCACTTCGGTGTAATGAGATATTCAATGTTACATTATATTGGTGGATTTATGCTGGAAGAAGCCAATCATGGTGGCAATCTTGGAGGTTTAATAGATAGGAAGCTGAAGTTCATGGGCATATAGCAAAGATGGCAAATCCAACTCAGAGGAGAATATCAATGCTGAAACAAACCTTGACATGTAATGATAAGGAAGTCATTTTAACCTTATACAAGGCCTTGATATAACTCACTTGGATTAATGTGTGCTGGCCTTGTCTCCCAGTATCCACGGTGATGCTGATACAGTATGAGAGAGAGAATGCAAAGGGAAGTTAGAGATGATACCAGGATTGTGGAATACAGATTATGAAGACAGATTGAGAATTTGTTGGTTGCAGACACTAGCTAACAGGAGTGATATGATTGTAACTTACAAACTTCTGAACAGGTCATACAAGATACCAGAAGATGGGATTTTTCATTTTATTGAGGGGGAGGGGGAGTGAGGAGAGTTCCAGAATCAGTGCAGTTAAGAATGGTGTACGAAGAGCTAGATTTTACTCTCATAGTGGTACATGATTGTAATCTATTGCTTGCTTTGCATATGATGAGAACAAGTAGTGTGAATGAATTTTAAAAAAAGAAAAGGTATGAAACGGTATTGGTGATAGGTGGCCTCCCTCAATGACTTCTTGAAGGTCTATCTTAATAACAATTTAGAAGATAAATCTCACAATGTTGGCAAAATGTTCTAGAATCTGTTGAAATACCTAGTAATGGAGGAAAGAATATTATAAAAAGAATCAGATGAAAATGATTTAAAAAAAAAAAAAAAACTTGAATGTGTAGAGTGCAAGAAAACATTCAGGAGCAATCGATTGAAGAGCAGATATCAATACTTTTGTTATTATTCAAAGTCATCAGAAACCTAAAGTGTGGGAAGCAGCTGAAATAGATGATATTTGTTCAGATGTGTTCAAATATTATGGTATAAAAATTATGTAACATGAAACTTATGAGTTTTATGTTGCATATTTCCAAATGTTGAATTCTGGTTAATTCGAGTAGTGCTGTTGCATAGTATCCATATATATATATATATATATATATATATATATATATATATATATAAAGGGAAATAAAACTGACTGTGAGAATTTTCCTGCTTAGTGTTTTAAGTAAGATTTATGTAAGTATACTTCATAAAAGGCTGTGAAAAACTTTTGAAGAGAATCTTGGGAATGAACAAACAGGATGCAGGAATTGTCAGGATCAGATTTTCACTTTAAGAGAAATAGTTGAGAAATGTGGGATTATGTTGAACAAAAATCTGTATGTATGATTGTAGATCTGAAAAAGAGATATGATAAGGAGCCAAGAGCAAGGCTGTTCAAAATGATACACTCTTATATAAAGTGTAAATGTGACATTCAACAATACAATACTTGAGCTGTTAAAAATTGAAGGAACAAGAAGATGGCATGTAAAATCGGGAGTAAGAAAAATGGCTATACTATCTCCAGTTATTAATTATCCAGATTATCATGACATTATGAAGGAAACTAGTTAAAACTGATACCAGAATTTGGAAACATTAACCTTAACTCTTTACTTAATGTAGCTGATATTATTCTCCTGAATAAATACAGGAAGTTTTCAAGACTACCTCAATTGATTTATTGCAGTTCCGCTGATATTTTCCAGGTGATTCCTACATGTTTTTATAGTTTGTAATAAGAAGACAAATAATATAAAAACATGCAGGAATCAACCTGAAAGATATCAGATTCATTCTTGGGGGAGAATTTATAGAACAAATAAAATATTTCAGCTATTTTAGGTATGATTTTTAGTCGTCATCATCATCAAATTCCTGACATGTACCCTCAAGGGGTGTACAGGATATGATAGTACTACATGAAAAATTTACATCATTACTAACTTCCTATCTACAATTTTCCTACAATTCAGTCTATTACTTGTCAAGACTCCAATATTATCATTATCAGATCTTATTTTTATTGTCTAAGGCACATTGTACCATATCAATCCACCTATATCTTGGTCTTCCTCTGTGTCATTTTCTTGCCAACCTCGCAGAGAACACTTGTTTTGCCAATTCCTCGCCCATTCTGTTTAAGTGACCATACCACCTGAGATTACCTCTGCTAACGCATTCCTGGATGACGACAATGTCAAGTTCTTTCCTAATATCCTCGTTTTTTAATATGATATCCATTGATGCCATCTGTTCACGCCTCTAATCTTTCTCATGACTCTCATATCTGCAGTCTCTAGTCTTTGGTCAAGTGTTTTACTTCTGATCTCAGATCCACAAGTTAAAACTAGTTTGAACACTGTCTTGTATACAGCTAATTTAGTGTTCTGACTAATTTCTCTCTTATTCCATATGAATTTATTCAGTTGACTTCCTACTATACCAGCTTTGTTGATTCTGTTGTCTATTTCCATATTTAATTTACCATCTTCACTAAAAATCGTGCCTAAGTAGCTGAAATGTTTTACTTGTTCCACAGATTCCCCGTTCACAACACAGTTTACATTTTCAATAATTCTACCTATTTTCATTGTCTTTGTCTTTTTAATGTTGACCTTCATACCATATCTATTACAACAGTTATTCAGTTTAGTCAGGGAATCTTGCAAACTTGTAGCTGATTTATTTAGAAGTATAACATCTTCCGCATAAAGCAAAGAGCTGACATTAACATCTCCAATTCTGATATCGTGTTTAATACCACTTTCCTTCATAATGTGATCCATATAGATAATGAATAACAGAGGGGATAATGTACATCCTTGTCTCACACCAGATTTAACAATAAACCATCTTCCTGTACTTCTTTCAATTCTAACTGCTGACTTAAAACTCAAATAAAGACTAAGTATTGCTTGATATAATGCCCCATTGACACCATATAACTGCAGCATATTGAATAGCTTCTCTCTTGGCACTATCGTGACGTTGTTTTTGTCCCTCTTCCATGCTTTCTGAACTATGCTGTGCAGCCATTGTATGACTTTTATACACCATACTTCAGCATTTCTGGTCGAATATCATGTACTCCTGCTGCCTTTCCACATTTCAAGCCTTTGATGGCTTTTTCTACTTCAAGTATGGATATGTATTCCTGACTGTATTCCTGTTGAGTGTTTTTTACCACTGTGCTATCACTGCTTGTTTCATTTAGCAGTTTTTCGAAGTAATTACTCCATACTTCAAGGATATCTTTTTCTCCTTTTTTTTAATGTCACTGTTATCATCTCTAACTCCTTTTACAGCACTCTTTCCTCCATTTCTAAGCTTCTTCAACAACCTTCAGAATATCTTACCACCTTCTTGATAATTATTTCTATATTCTTGCCAAAGTTCTCCCATGACTTTTGTTTAGCTTGTTTTACACAGTGTTTAGCTTTCTTACATTTGTCTCTGTATTCTCTAAGAACAAAAGCTGACTTATTTGCCAGGAACTTTTGATATGATTTCTTCTTTTCCTTCGTTGCCATTTTTAACTTCCTGTGTCCACCATGGAGTTCTAATTTTTCTATCCTTGCAGACAACTTCACCACATGCCTCTCTAGCTGAATCAATCAGGGTTTTCTTTTATGGCTTGCCACTGAATCTCCAAGGTTTGGTTCTTGTTCTCAAACTCTTTCATTTTTTCTTCAATAATCTGTGTATGTTAGTCTACAGTTCACATCTGAGAGCTTCTGGACTTTTATTTGCTTTAAAACCTTCTTACATGTTATTCTTTTCAATATGAAATTTCATTTCATCCTACTCAAGACTAAATAGTGATTACTTCCAATTTCAAATCCTCTGTGCACTCTGCTGTCCTGCACCAAGGAGAAAACATCACTATCAACAATAACATAGTCAATGAGACTTTTCTTATTCCTTGCCTCTTCTCTCCATGTGAATTTGCGCACATTTTTATGTTGGAACATGGTGTTAGTAATAACCAGTCCATGGTCCTGAGCAGAAATCCAACAGGTATTTGCCATTATTATTAGCTTTGCTCTTTTCTCCAAATTTTCCCAAAATATTTTTGTATGTCTGACAATCATTTCCTACTCTGCTAATTACATCCCCAACAAGGACCAACTTTTTCTAAAGCATTAAAAAATTCCTCCACTTCTACCTTAGTAGATCCTTCTGTTAGGACCATAGGCACAAATAAGTCTCATTGCCCAATTCCCATTCTCATATTTGCACACATCAATCTACTTGAGACTGCCTGCCTTTCCAGAAGATTAGCCTCGTATTTAGTGTTGAATACTATGGCTACTCCTTCTTTTGCTTGATTGTCATTGCCTGAATATAACATTTTGTATTTATTGCTCAGAAAGGTCTCACCAGTTTTTGTCATTTTTGTTTCAGTCACCCCTATTATGTCGATCTGGTACTTATCTAATTCCTCAGCTAGCTCCATTTCTTTGCCATTCAGGCTTCTTATGTTAATAATACTGATCTTGAAATCTGGTGATGTTGAGTTGGGGTGTGTTTTAGGGTTTGTTCCAGTAGCTGGCTTTTCGCTGTTCGCCCTGTTTCCCTGGCGAAAACAACGGGGGGGGCTTGTTTAACCGGGCCACGTCCCAGCCGGCATGAAATTTTGTCATGTTGTTCCATCATTTTGTATTTTGGTTTAAGCCAATAAGAATACAATTTGGTCGGCTAAATCCCAAATTGCCAGCCCATCCTCATTCGTTCAGTATCCAAGTAGATACCCAACGGTGCACCACGAGAAGGTGAGATTGGACATTAGGTCAGAAGCCCTGGTCGGTTTTCCGCATTCCTTTAAAGGCTATGTGGAGGTCTCGTCTCAGTTATACAGCTTTGATCCTTAAGCACCCCATGATTTTTAGTAAAGATGCAAATTTAATTTGAAAATAGATAATAGAACAAACATAACTAGCGTGGTGGGGAGTTAGTTGAATGAATTTATATGGAAAAAGAGAAAAATGAGTTAAAAATACTAAAGTTAGTGTTTAATCAGTGTTAATATATATACATTGGACCAAATGGATTGAAGTATTGAAAATCCATTCTTACAAGAGTGTTCAGCAAAATCATGGGAGTGAATTATGGCATTAATGGTCATCACCATTTTATATTGTGATTTAAGCCAATAAAAATACAGTTTTGGTCAACTAAATCCCATATTACCAGCTCATCCTCGTTTATTTAGTATCCAGGTAAATACCTAACAGGACCTACCACAGGAAGGTGAGGATTGGACGTTAGTCAGAAGCCCTGGTTGGTTCTCTACAATCCTTTAAAGGCTATGTGAAGGCCTCCTTTGAGTTATGTAGCTTTGACCCTTAATCACTCCAAACACCCAAATATGGAAATAGACAACAGAATCAACACAGCTGGTATGGCAGGAAGTTAACTGAATAAATTTATATGGAATAAGGGAGAAAATAGTCAAAACACTAAATTAGCTGTATACAAGACAGTGTTCAAACCAATTTTAACTTATGGATCTGAGAGCTGGGTTAGAAGCAACACTTGACCAAAGACTAAAGACTGCAGATATGAGAGTCCTGAGAATGATTAGGGGCATGAACAGATAGCATCAATGGCAATATCATATTAAAAACGAGGATATTAGTTAGGAAAGAAATTGATATTGTTAGCATCCAGGAATGTGCTAGCAGAGCTAATCACTTAAACAGATGGGAGAGGAAATACTAACAAAACAAGTGTTTTCTGCCAGGTTGGCAGGAAAAAGACCCAGAGGAAGGCCTTAGAAGACAGATATATAAGAATTGCTAATGTTGACAGGTAACAGATTAATTTGGATGAAAATTGTAGATAGGAAGTTAGTAATGATGTAAGTTTTTCATGTAGTACTATCATATCCTGTATACCCCTTTATGGTACATGTCAAGAATTTGATGATGGTGGTGGTGGCATCACTTTAAAAATGAAGATATTAGAAAGGAACTTGATATTGTTTGCTTTTAATAAGCAAAATGTGTAAACAAATTGCTTAAATGGAATTGGAAAGGAGTGGTTAGCAAAACAGATGTTTGATGTCATTACAGAAGGAAAAATGACCCAAGAGGAAGTCTAAGATCTGTATTGATTGATGCATTTAGTAATGCCTTTTAAAAGAAAAATGTAAGATTTGGAAACCTGACAAATAACAAATGACTTTGAAAGAAAATTATAAAATTTTTTTTTTTTGAATTTCGTATCCAAACACAAGTGGTACAGTATAAGTAATTGCTACAACATTATTTACAACAAATTAGGATACATTACAAATGAGAACAGTTTAAATGTAGTAGATAAATTATCATCATTATTATTATTATTCCTGATATCTCCAAGGAGTCCGAAGACTCATCGCGGGACGACACTTACAACTACAGGGAATAAGTAAAATATGAATAAAAAAGAAACTGTATATAAGTTATATACAATAAACATGGTCAGATGTTCCTCCAGTATCTTGCTCAATCAACTGCTCTTTCTGTGCTGGATATAAGGTCCTCTTTTGTGCAAGGCGATTGAAGGAGGAGGGGGGAGTAAGAAAGAAGGTGTTCCATGGACTGGGTTGGGTTGTCCCACACTCGCAATTATCTGGTCCAGTGAGGTAGCCCCATTTGATGAGGTTTTGTTTGCAGCGTCCTGTCGTTCGTAGTCTGTTGAGGCTTTTGCAAGTATTCCAGTTCAAGTGGGCACCATGTGGAAGATGTTCGGCTGATGGAATACAAGTATTATTCTCAGGGTATAGTGCAAGCCATTGTTGAAGTCTTGTCTCTGGAGGGTTTTTAGGTGGTTCAACGGTTGTTAGGAAGCTATGTCGGGATCTTAGTCTTTGGGGCACTGTAGGCTGGCCAAATAGTGGGTGGTGCTCATCATTCATTTGTCAGCTGAGAATGCAGATTTTCGAACTGAAGGGGGTACAATACCAGCCAAAGTATACAGGTCTCTTAGTGGTGTTGGTTTCAGGCATCCTGTAATTAAGCAGCAGATTTTATTCAATGATGGGTCAAGTTTTTCAGCATGGCAAGATCTGGACCATGCAGGGCAGGCATATTCAGCAGAAGAATAGTAAAGGGCCAAGGCAGAACATCTCAGTGTGCTAGGGTCTGCACCCCATTTGGAGGAAGTAAGCTGTCTTAGTATGTTGTTTCTTGCATTAACTTTTGCCTTTGTTTTTTTTTTTTTCCTATGTGTGTTTTATATGAAAGAGTGCAATCGAGAGTCACACTGAGGTAGATTGGATTCCAGGAATGTTCTATATTAGAGCCTTCTCAAGAAATCTGTAGCTTCCTTATTGTTAAGGTGGAAAAGGCCAGGCTGGGTTTTTGAGGGATTTGGTTTTAATTGATTACTGCTATAATATGTGGTTAGAATATTTAAGTCAAAGGATAGTTTTAATGGACTTTAATTTTTTGATTGAGCAGCTATGGCAAGGTCATCAGCATAGATAACATTTCTAGTTCCTGGAAAGATGGGGAGATCATTGACATAAATGTTGAAAAGTGATGGTGAACACACTTCTCTTGGGGATGCCAGCAGCTCTTCCTATCCCCTAGATCCACAAAAAAAGCATGTTTTCAAAGAGTGATTGGATCAGGACAAGGAGATAATCTCTAGTTATTCCATATATTTTATTCCTGAGTGTGTGCGATGGTTCGTAGTATCATATACTGCAGTTAGGTCTACAAAGGCTGCTCTTGTGGCTAGTTTTTGCTCATAACCATTTTCTCTCTCTCTCTCTCTCTCTATATATATATATATATATATTATATATATATATATCAGGGGTAAATATTCTGGGTGTGTATCCACGAAATACAAATATCACCGATATTATATTTTTGCAGTTATTCCCATTAAAGACTCCCCTAATTTTGCAGACTTTGCGTGATTCCTAAAATTAAACACAATATATTAATGCTTCGTTGCCTCTTCATGAGGATAATGAAACATTAGTGCTTCCTGAAGAGGGCACTTTTTGATGCGTAAACACATTGCGTCACATTTGCATTAATAGCCCGGGTGTGCTTTAAAAATGCATACACCTTTGCACCCTTTGAAAATATATAAAGGGGTGCAGCGGGACAAATTCTTAGTGTTGTAGTATTTTTAAACCGCTGAGAAGGCGTGGCTAGGTGAGCTAACAATCTGAGTTCATCCAGCACCCAACGTCTGTGATTGGTTATTGTGTCAACCAATCCAATTGAACATTGTCACTTGTCATGAGTTGAGTGCTTTCTATATGATGGCTGTAATACAAACAGCTGTTACACATGTTTTCTGAACTGAAAATTTGAAATAATAAATTTAGTTTAATCCTTTATCCAAGTGTGAGCAAACAAAGTTTGCCCTGAAAATATCTTCAGGACTGGGGTAAGGTGGTACAACACCAGGGCACTCCTTGAAAAGGTGGAGCAAGCTACCAACACTCCTATCTCAGTATCTCCCATAATGCAAAACACATCTCCTTGCGGATATATCTAATGTTACGCATTAAGAGAAGGGCCACAACCCAGACTAGTTTCGACCTTTATTGAGGTCTCTTCAGTGGGAGCCAGGCCCAAGTGGAGATACCAGGCAGAAGCATTAGCAGGTCATCTCTACTACTACTACGTCTCTATTGGGGTAAGGTGGTACAACCTTACCCCAGTCCTGAAGATACTTTCAGGCCCATACTTTGTTTGCTCACACTTGGATAAAGGATTAAACTAAATTTATTATACTCTAACAAAGTGAAAAATAAACTTTCAACATGAAAATTTGAAAGTGGATGTTAGGAGTAAAAAAAACCTAAATGTTTCTCTTGCTATGCAGTATAGCATCTGTTGAGGCTGCAAAGTTTTTTTAACGGTATAGAGACATTTTTATTCTGGTCTTCGGAAACAACAGACATTAAAAAATATTTCTTCCTGAATAAAAATGAATATTCTGTGTATTATAAGACGTTGATCTACAAAAAAAAAACCCAGCAGATGTGTGATTGATAAGACAGACGAACCGCTGATAATAATAATAAAAAAAATAAAAAAAATGTAGGATTCCCGAAAGTGTAGATAATTCCGATAATGATCAGATGTTATGTACACTGAGTCTCAGTAAACAAAAAAAATTCTTGGGAAACTGAGCGAAATATACACAAACCAGGGAAATATACATAGCATGGGCACAAATTTTACAAAACGATTGCCTGCTCCATCAAACCTATTCCTGCCATACTCTGTCTCCTCATGAGTTTTTTTTTTAATTATATAATTATAATTTCACTTATTCATGTCTAGACTTTATAGGCTCATGCTATTTGCTTTATCCAGCAACTTATAGGACACACGTATCACAAATGTCAATTATTAATAATTTGTTTAACATTAATGAAAGTATTTATACTCACACTTATTCTTTCCTTTCATTTCCTATTCTCACCTGTCTTATAAGTGATGGTTCACATATTTTCATCTTTTATTATTTCAAATATACCAACCAAATATAGTATTCTCCTCCATTGTTACTTTCTAATAAATCCTAAAACAAACACTGTTCCCCCACTGCAGAAGTATTCAAAGTTATCCTGCAATTAATTTTACTGGACCAATTAAGATGAGCGCTGATGCGCTATGCACTGTCAAAACTTTCATACATCGATAAAAAATGCAATCATATGGTCATATGCATCTGTAGAGGCGGGTAATGGGAACCCCCTGGATCGAGTAAAAATTCCACAAATTATAATCGTAAAAGTGATTGAGATATGTAACCTTACACCCTTGACCATGAGACGCTTTTTCTGTCTTAAAATTTTATTATGGGTTGGCCTGTTTCGGGCCACGGCCAGGTAGCTATAGGACACGTAGTTTATTGCAGCAATAAAGCATGTGTTCCTGCTTTTGGTTCATCTTTTTCTGATTTGTGAAAAAAAATGAATTGTTGTGAACAGCGACCAGTGTTCTTTTGCCCTCTTTGTTTCTATAAATCACTGAGTGAAGTGTGAATTATAAATTTATAGTGAAACAAATTTAAACAGAAAAATACATTTTTAAAAGATCATCATCAAATTCCTGCCATGTACCCTCAAGGGGTGTACAGGATATGACAGTACTACATGAAAAAATTACATCATTACTAACTTCATATCTACAATTTTCCTCCAAATCAGTCTGTTACTTGTCAAGACTCCAACATTATCAGATCTTATATTTCTATCGTCTAAGGCACTTTGTACCGTATCAATCCACCTATATCTTGGTCTTCCTCTGGGTCGTTTTCCTGCCAACCTGGCAGAGAACACTTGTTTTGCTAATCTTTCCTCTCCCATTCTATTTAAGTGACCATACCACCTGAGATTAGCTCTGCTAACGCATTCCCGGATGCTGACAATGTCAAGTTCATTCCTAATATTGCTTGTTTTTAATATGATATTGCCATTGATGCCATCTGTTCACACCTATAATCTTTCTCAGGACTCTCATATCTGCGGTCTCTAGTCTTTGGTCAAGTGTTTTACTTCTGACCCAGCTCTCAGATCCATAAGTTAAAACTGGTTTGAACACTGTCTTGTATACAGCTAATTTAGTGTTCCGACTAATTTCTTTCTTATTCCATATGAATTTATTCAATTGACTTACCAGCTTTGCTGATTCTGTTGTCTATTTCTATATTTAATTTACCATCTTCAGTAAAAATCGTGCCTAAGTAGCTGAAATGTTTTACTTGTTCCACAGGTTCTCCATTCACAACACAGTTGACATTTTCAATGATTCTGCCTATTTTCATTGTCTGTCTTTTTATTGCTGACCTTCGTACCATATCTATTACAACAGCTATTCAATTTAGTCAGAGAATCTTGCAGACTTGTAGCGGATTTATTTAGAAGTATAACATCATCCGCATAAAGCAAAGAGCTGACATTAACATCTCCAATTTTGATATCATGTTTAATACCACTTTTCTTCATAATGTGATCCATATAGATAATGAATAACAGAGGGGATAATGTACATCCTTGTCTCACACCAGATTTAACATTAAACCATCTTCCTGTACTTCCTTCAATTCTAACTGCTGACTTACAACTCAAATAAAGACTAAGTATTGCTTGATATAATGCCCCATTGACACCATATAACTGCAGCGTATTGAATAGATTCTCTCTAGGCACCTTGTCATATGCCTTTTCCAAATCGACGAAACTTTAATACAGATCTTTGTTATATTCCCATGCTTTCTCGACTATTTGTCGTAAAGTGAAGATCTGATCCTGACAGCCTCTATTTGGCCTGAATCCAGCTTGTTCTTCACCAAGCTTTTCTTCCACAATTCTTCTCAACCGTTTCTCAAGTATACTTGCATAGATCTTGCCAGGAACACTCAGTAGGGAAATACCTCTGTAATTCTCACATTCAGTTTTATTTCCCTTTTTATATATGGGTACTATGAGAGCTCTGCTCCAATCATCGGGAATTCGTCCCTCTGTCCAGGCTTTCTGAACTATGCAGTGCAGCCACTGTAAGACTCTTATACCACCATACTTCAGCATTTCTGGTCGAATATCATCTACTCCTGCTGCCTTTCCACATTTCAAGCCTTTGATGGCTTTTTCTACTTCAAGTATGGATATGTATTCCTGACTGCATGCCTGGTCAGTGTTTTTTATCACTGTGCTGTCATCACTGCTTGTTTCATTTAGCAGTTTTACAAAGTAATTACTCCATACTTCAAGGATATCTTTTTCTCCTGTTTTCATGTCACCTTTATCATCTCTAACTCCTTTTACAGCACTCTTTCCTCCATTTCTAAACTTCTTCAACAACCTCCAGAATATTTTGCCACCTTCTTGATATTTTAGTTTTATGATTTTTTGCTTTTAAACTGAAATAATTTGTTTTAGGATTTGGGGAATTATTAGTTGATTTTAAATAAAATATGCCGGTCAATTTTTTTATATATGAAATTGTGCTAAAAACTGTATTAATTCCGAATACTTTTTTTTTTCAAGAATTAAAAATCATTAAAATCAATGTTTTTTCATGTAGTGCTGTCATATCCTGTACACCCCTTGAGGGTACATGGCAGGAATTTGATGATGATGATGATGATAAAATCAATGTAAAATGAAAATAATGTATTTATAGTTTACATCGACAAATAATTACATCAAAAAATGCTAAAATACGTTTATTGATGTAATTATTTAATTACATCAATAATTATAAAAATTTACAGAAAATTTTCTGCGGATGCATGCCCGTGCATACGGTCAAATTGACATGAAATATGTTGCGTGGATTGCATAACCCACACAACAGCACACCCAACTGAAATGGGGGGGGGGGGTGCTTAATAGTGAAAGCTGTATAACTGAGAGGAGACCTCCACATAGCCTTTAAAGGAATGCGTAGAACCAACCAGGGCTTCTGACCTAATGTCCAATCCTCACCTTTTCGTGGTGCACCGTTGGGTATCTACTTGGATACTGAACGAATGAGGATGGGCTGGCAATTTGGGATTTAGCCGACGAAATTGTATTCTTATTGGCTTAAACCAAAATAAAAAAATGATGGTACAACATGACAAAATTTCATGCTGGCTGGGGTGTTGCCTGGTTAAACAAGGTCCCCATTGTTTTCACCAGGGAACCAGGGTGAACAGTGAAAAGTCAGCTACTGGAACAAATCTGAAAACACACTCCAACTCAACATCACCAGAGTTAAAGTTCGGTACTATCAACATAAGAAGCCTGAATGGCAAAGAAATGGAGCTAGCTGAGGAATTAGATAAGTCCCAGATTGACATTATAGGGGTGACTGAAACAAGAAAGACAAAAAGTAGTGAGATCTTTCTGAGTAATAAATACAAAATGTTGTATTCAGGCATTGACAATCAAGGAAAAGAAGGTGTCGCCATAGTATTCAAAACAAAATACGAGGCCAATCTTCTTGAATGGCAGGCAGTCTCAAGTAGAGTGATGTGGGCAAATACGAGAATGGGGAACTGGACAATGAGACTTATTTGTGCCTATGGTCCTTCAGAAGAATGTTCTAAGGTAGAAGTGGAGGAATTTTTTAATGCTTTAGAAAAAGCAACTGACACAATGACAAAGGAAAAGTTGGTCCTTGTTGGGGATCTGAATAGCAGAGTAGGAAATGATTCTCAGACATACAAAAATATTTTGGGAAAATTTGGAGAAAAGAGTAAAGCTAATAATAATAATGGCAAATACCTGTTGGATTTCTGCTAAGGACATGGACTAGTTATTACTAACACCATGTTCCAACATAAAAATGTGCACAAATTCACAAGGAGAGAAGAGGCAAGGAATAAGAAAAGTCTCATTGACTGACTATGTTATTGTTGATAGTGATGTTTTCTCCCTGGTGCAAGACACCAGAGTATACGGAATTTGAAATTGGAAGTGACCACTATTTAGTCTTGAGCAGGATAAAATTGAATTTCATATTGAAAAGAATAACATGTAAGAAAGTTTTAAAGCGAATAAAAGTTGAGCAGCTCTCAGATGTGAACTGTAGACTAACATACACAAAGAGTATTGAAGAAAAAATGAGAGTTTAAGAACAGGAACCAAACCTTGGGGATTCAGTGGCAAGCCTTAAAAGAAAACCCTGATTGATTCAGCAAGAGAGGCATGTGGTGAGGTTGTCTGCAAGGATAGAAAAATTAGAACTCCATGGTGGACACAGGAAGTTAAAAATGGCAACGAAGGGAAAGAAGAAATCATATCAAAAGTTCCTGGCAAACAAGTCAGCTTTTGCTCTTAGAGAATACAGAGATAAATGTAAGAAAGCGAAACACTGTGTAAAACTAGCTGAACAAAAGTCATCGGAGAACTTTTACAAGAACATAGAAAATAAATATCAAGAAGGTGGTAAGATATTCTGGAGGTTGTTGAAGCTTAGAAATGGAGGAAAGAGTGCAGTGAAAGGAGTTAGAGATGATAAAGGTGACATGAAAACGGGAGAAAAAGATATCCTTGAAGTATGGAGTAATTACTTTGAAAAACTGCTATATGAAACAAGCAGTGATAGCACAGTGGTAAAAAACACTCAACAGGCATAGTCAGGAATACATATCCATACTTGAAATAGAAAAAACCATCAAAGGATTGAAATGTGGAAAGGCAGCAGAAGTAGATGATATTCGATCAGAAATGCTGAAGTATGGTGGTATAAAAGTCTTACAGTGGCTGCACTGCATAGTTAAGAAAGCCTGGACAGAAGGACGAATTCCTGATGATTGGAGTAGAGCTCTAATAGTGCACATATATAAAAAGGGAAATAAAACTGAATGTGAGAATTACAGAGGTATTTCCCTACTGAAATAGGGAAATACCTCTGTAATTTCCTGGCAAGATCTATGCAAGTATACTTGAGAAACGGTTGAGAAGAATTGTGGAAGAAAAGCTTGGTGATGAACAAGCTGGATTCAGGCCAAATAGAGGCTGTCAGGATCAGATCTTCACTTTACGACATATAGTTGAGAAAGCATGGGAATATAACAAAGATCTGTATTTAAGTTTTGTCGATCTGGAAAAGGCATATGACAAGGTGCCAAGACAGAAGCTATTCAATACACTACAGTTATATGGTGTCAGTGGGGCATTATATCAAGCAATACTTAGTCTTTATTTGAGTTCTAAGTCGGCAGTTAGAATTGAAGGAAGTACAGGAAGAAGGTTTAATTTTAAATCTGGTGTGAGACAAGGATGTACATTATCCCTTCTGTTATTCATTATCTATATGGATCATATTATGAAGGAAAGTGGTATTAAACATGATATCAGAGGAGATGTTAATGTCAGCTCTTTGCTTTATGTGGACGATGTTATACTTCTGAATAAATCCGCTAGAAGTTTGCAAGATTCCCTGACTAAATTGAATAACTATTGTAATAGATATGGTATGAAGGTCAGCATTAAAAAGACAAAGACAATGAAAATAGGTAGAATTGTTGAAAATGTCAACTGTGTTGTGAACGGGGAACCTGTGGAACAAGTAAAACATTTCAGCCACTTAGGGACAATTAGTGAAGATGGTAAATTAAATATGGAAATATACATCAGAATCAACAAAGCTGGTATGGTAAGAAGTCAGTTGAATAAATTCATATGGAATAAGAGAGAAATTAGTCAGAACACTAAATTAGTTGTATACAAGACAGTGTTGAAACCAGTTTCAACTTATGGATCTTAGAGCTGGGTCAGAAGTAAAACATTTGACCAAGGACTAGAGACCGCAGATATGAGAGTCCTGAAGAAGATTAGACGTGTGAACAGATGGCATCAATGGCAATATCATATTAACAACGAGGATATTAGGAAAGAACTTGACATTTTCAAGATCCAGGAATGCATTAGCAGAGCTAATCTCAGGTGGTATGGTCACTTAAACAGAATGCGCGAGGAAAGATTAGCAAAACAAGTGTTCTCTGCCAGGTTGGCAGGAAAACGACCCAGAGGAAGACTAAGATATAGGTGGATTGATATGGGACAATTAATAAGTCTTGACAAGTAATAGACTGATTTGTAGGAAAATTGTAGATAGGAAGTTATTAATAATGTAAATTTTTCCTGTAGTACTATCATATCCTGTACACCCCTTGAGGGTACATGGCAGGAATTTGATGATGATACACATTTTTTTCTTTTTTTTTTTAAATATATAAAATTATTGATAAAATGCTAGTATATATGATGAGGTACTAAATAATTAATGCAAACTTAATGAATACTTGAGTACTTATTAAGAATTGATGGTGGGGAAATCTGTTCCTAGTTTGCTTTCTATATTTTATTTCTTTTTCATATTGAAATGTTCATTAGATTTCTCCAAAATGTGTTCTGCCTTTGTTCTGTTGTACATATCTCCGTGTAACCTCTACAATATTCTTATGTTTTACTTTATTTTCATCTTTGTTATCTTTGCCTTTTGTGATACTCCTCCATTTATTTAGTTTGCTTCAGTAGTCTGCAACATGTTTTGCCATCATGTTTATTCTTTATGAAATCTTTCCACGACTTTATGCTATCCATTTTTACTACCTAACTTTATTTCACCTTTCTATGTTTTTTTCCGTCCATGCTGTTAGCCTTGTGGCTGTGCGCTTCGCGACCATATGCCTGGAGGAGTTTCCTAGGTTCGATTCCGATCAGTGATGTGCGGAGTTGAAGAATCTTCCTCAACCACAGCCAAGTTAGCTGGTCTTGGGCTTGGACATTAGGGGTTTTTCTCCAGTTTATCCTAATGTTTTTCTTTCTGCAAACCAGCCTTTAGAACTCAACACTATGGGACATATGATAATACACCAGGGCATAGGGTTGACCACCTTATCCTGTGAACAGTTTAAGGTCTGATGATTAATAAATTCTCAACACTGCAAGGTAAAAGAGGGTATAAAGAGTTTGACATGTTTTTTTCCCAAGAGCACATGCTGACCCAATTCTTTGAGTATGATTTCAGCTTTTCCAGTCCTGGAAAAGAAATAGAGAAGCATTGTACTTTTTGTGCATCGTATTACTTAAAGACATTTGCAAACAAATATGTTAGAGATGTAGTTCAGGTTGTATTGTTTTTTTCACCAGAGGCCATTAGCTTAAGTGGTTAACCAAATTAGTGGTACTTTGGCATACTTAATGTATTGCAATGTAACTTGTCTTTTGTACACACATACACACAGACAAGCTAGCTATATATATATATATATATATATATATACACACACACACACACACACAGTGGCATCTTGCTAATCCGAACTAATAAAAACCGTGCTCGTTCGGATTAGTGAAAAGCTCGTATTAGAGAATTTCCCCGTAAGAGACAACAATAACTAGCATTTAAGACAAAAAATAATCAGATTCTAATGGTATATCAATTTAATTCTGTAAATAAATGAAATAACTGATAGAAAAAAGCTACTGTACTGTAATGTAAAACTTAAAAAATAATACAGTACACAAGTTTATTTTAGTAAAAAATTTAGTTTGTATGTATTGTTGAGGATTCTGATTTAATAAAATTGCATAGTTCAGTACATAACTTAATTTGCGTAAAAAAAAAAAAAAAAAAAAAAAAAAAAAAAAAAAAAAAAAAAAAAAAAAAAAAAAAATCACATTCTTGTATACAACACAAAAAATATTTCATAAAATAACACACAAAAAAAAGTTTTTTATTATTATTATTTCTTTTGCTTCTTGGAAGCTAAACTTTTTTCGAATGCTTCTTCTCGGAGCTGCATTAGCAATAAAATTTCGTGGAATGGCGTATCGTTCCACTTAGCCCATTTCTATACACACATTAAAACTGTCAACTGCATCTTCATGTTTTGCTTTTTTTTTCTTCGAGCTCTTTATCGTCGTCATCATCTTCTAATTCATTCTGTAGCATCATATTTATAATTTCAGCATCTGATTTGATTTCGAATTCACTTTCGGTTCTACCTGTAATCCATTCCATAACATCTGTTTGCGAAATTTCAATATCTGGATTTATATTTTTAACCAAATTATGGACGTTTTGAATTTCCTCTTTTTGTGTATCACCGTAGTTATACTGTTCTGTAATAATATTAAAATAAATAATAATAGTTAAAATAATAATTATTAAAAAAAAATAATAATACACAAAATAATGATACGTAATAAATAAAACTTTTTAAAAGCTTGGAGACAAATAATTACATCAATAAATTTTTATAATTATTGATGTAATTAAATAATTACATTAATAAACATCTTTTTGTTGATGTAAACTAAAAATACATTATTTCATTTTACATCGATTTTAATGATCTTTAATTCTTGGGAAAAAAGTATTCGGAATTATGTTGTGTCCTGAATAAGCTATGAAATGTTTATTATAAAATATTCAGGTCACAACCTTAAATACAACTAGGGCAGAGAATATGGAACGTTGGCAATAGGACAAGTGTAAGCTGTTTACAAGCACAAAACACTTAAAATTTAGGAATTTCATGAATTTGTATAATAAGCTTTTATATTTTATATATAATCTGTATTAAGTGTGAACCAGTTATAGAGATCCATGTAAGCTGGCAAATCCATTTGAAAAAGCCAGTCTCTAGTACTAAATTAGCAAGGCCTATGAGTCAGGGTTCAAGGGTCACGTTTGCCGTCCTGCATTATGGAAAAGAAGTGAGGGAGAGAAGTATTGGAAAAGGAAACCTAAGCGTCTTCTAAGAAAGGAGGGCAGACACACATGCAAAAATAAATAGAGGGAGCTAAGGTGATTAACGTTAGCACACGTGGCCGCGTTGGCACGAATCGCGAAGTTCGAGATTTGCCGAGAGGAAAGAGTTAAACAAAAAGGCCTTGCAAGCACGATTCCAGATCTTTTTTCCTGGATTCCTGGTTCCTGATCTCTCGGAGAGCGGTCGAGCTCGTCGTCGTCAGGGGAAGTTCCTGGCTTATCGCGGAATGCATTTGGATCATCTGTCGTAGCGTTGGCATTGGGCCAAGCTATATCCATGCACTGGATAGCTGAGTGACGTCGTGCGACGGACAAACCAAATTGATGCCGTTCCAATCAAGGCGATGTCACCTTGCCAACCCCCCCGGTTTCTCGCGGAGATTCTACTCGCACAGATCTTCAGAAGATATCCTCTAAAGCAACTATATTGAAGACTTTGATGACCAGACAAGGCAGGAACAAGTCTTAAGAATTCAAGGACAGACATGGTAATGTAGATTTTTGAAATACTAATTCCAGTTATAGAAGAGTGTGAATTCCTTGTGAGGTCATTTATATTGGACTAAACTTAAGGGACTGTAAGAGTAGCCTACAACTAGGCATAGGTCCGAAACAGTGTTAAGATTTGTTAGCCCACGAGGCCGAGTAGACATCTGATTATGTTAAACTTAATGTGTAAATTGTGCTATTGTGTTAACTGATGGCCACGTGTATCAGAATGGCATGATGATGACCTATGAATTTTATACTTTATGATTGTATTAGTGTTATTTGCAATTTAGTATGTGTGATTAGTACAAATTAATTAGAGCCTTTGAACTAAATTGAGTGCTACCATATTAACCTGCTTAAATTGTATTATTGTGTATCATCTTGAAGCTCATTAAATTGTTTCATTCATGTACTTGCTTGATCTGCTTATGTTATATGAATTCAAAACTACTGCTCATGAAATCATCAACCAACTAAGCGGGATAAACCCATGAGTATAAATATATTAAGTGAGCCATGACTGTGAGAAAGAAATAAGCAAGCAGAGGAATAAGATTAAACTTGATCAAATTATCATTGTTTCTCTGAAGGGGTCACCCTGAGCAAGAATCCTTTCTATCCTAAGTATTAGCCGGCGCAGCAAAAAAAAAAAAAATGTGTTAATACTTATAGGGTGAACTCCATCAGATTGTTGTGTGATAAATTGACGTTTAGAGCATAGAGAGGCCAATAAGACTGCAGAGATCCTAAGAAATATATTAATTTGATAAGAGACAAAAGAGTTACGTACATGTGTGAGAGAGAAGGGGAAAATAAGTAAAGTGTAGTGGTGAGCTTGCTATAAGAACGAGGATAGGATATAAATAAACGTGTTATAACAAATAAGTAGAGATATAAATAATAAAAGAGAGAATTATGACAAATGGCACAGACGATAGGATAAAAGAAAGATATAAAACAGTAGAAGTTAATCTAAACGAATAGAGTATAAACCATTAATAACAATTAATAGTTTTTACCACAATTTCATATATAAAAAAATTGACAGGCATATTTTATTAAAATCAACTAATTAATGAATCCCAAAATTCTAAATCAAATTATTTCAGTTTAAAAGCAAAAAAATCATAAAACTAACAAGTAAAATAATATTAAATTACATACACTTACCTTTTAAAAATGTATTTTTCTGTTTAAATTTGTTTCATTATAAATTTACAATTCACACTTCACTCAATGACTGACTGGACACAGAGGACAAACGAACACTGGTTGCTGTTCACAACATTAATGAACATTTATTTCACAAATCAGAAAAAGAAGAACCAAAAACAGGAACATGTGCTTTATTGCTGCAATAAAACACGTGCTCTATGGCTACCCATAATCAAATTTTAAGACAGAAAAAGCGCCCCATGGTCGAGGGTATAAGGTTACATATCTCTCTCAATCACTTTCACGATTATAATTTGTGGAATTTTTTACTCAATCCTTGGGGGGGGGGGGGAGTTCCCACTTGCCCCCCACCTCTGCGAACGGCCATGAGCGTATGATTGCATTTTTATTGATGCATGAAAGTTTTGAGAGTGCATAGCTCACCAATGCTCACCTTATTGGTGAGCAATTAATGCAATTAAGTTATCCTGCAATGCAATTAATTGCAGGATAACTTTGAATACTTCTGCAGTGGGGGAACAATCGGTTTGTTTTAGGATTTATTAGAAAGTAACAATGAAGGAGAATGTTCTATTTGGTTGGTATATTTGAAATAATAAAAGATGAAAATATGTGAACCATCACTTATAAGACAGGTGAGAATAGGAAATGAAAGGAAAGAATAAGTGTGAGTAGAAATACTTTCATTAATGCTAAACAAATTATTAATAATTAACATTTGTGATATGTGTGTCCTATAAGTTGCTGGGTAGAGCGAATAGCACGAGCCTATAAAGTCTAGACATGAATAAGAAAACTTATCACTGTGGTTAGTACGTGTGTTTTTTTTAGTGATGAATTCACCATAGGTTTCATTGTATAAAAAGTGAATTTATGATGGCATAATTAAAAAAAAAAAAAAAAACTTACAAGGAGACAGAGTATGGCAGGAATAAATATGGTTTGATGGAGCAGCCAATCATTTCATAAAATTTGTTGCCCACATTATGTGTATGTCTCTGGTTTGTGTATATTTCACTCCATTTTCCAAGAATTTTCTTTTGTTTGCTGAGATTCAGTGTACATAACATCCGATCATTATCGGAATTATCCACACTTTCGCTAATCCTACATGCCTTAGTTTTTTTGGTTGTTATTTTTGTTTTAGTATCAGAGGTTCGTCTATCTTATCAATCTCACATATGCTGGTATTTTTTTGTAGATCAACAACATCTTATAATACACAGAATATTCATTTTTATTCAGGAATAGATATTTTTTAATGTCTGTTGTTTCCGAAGACTAGAATAAAAATGTCTCTATACCGTTAAAAAACGTTGCAACCTCAACAGATGTTATACTGCATAGCAAGAGAAACATTTAGGTTTTTTCTCCTAATGTTCACTTTCAAATTTTCCATTCCAAAAAACATGTAACAGCTGTTTGTAATGCATCCATTGGATACAGAAAGCTCTCAACTCATGACAAGTGATGACGTTCAATTGGATTGGTTGATACAATAACCAAACACAGCCACTAGATGCTGGGTGAGCTCACCCATCCTCGTCTTCTCAGTGGTTTAAAAATAATAGAACGCTAAGAATTTGAGCTGCTGCGCTTTCTTTAGATCTTTTCAAAGGGCGCAAAGGTGTATGCAGTTTGAAAACACACCTCGGCTATTAATGCGAATGTGATGCAATGTTTACGCATTGATAAGTGCTTCATGAAGAGAGCAGTATATTGTATATTGTGTTTAATTTTAGGAATCACGCAAAGTCTGCAAACAATTAGGGGAATCTTTAACAGGAATAAATGCAAAAATATAGTATCAGTGATATTGATATTTCGTGGATGAGCACCGCTCACCTAGCACACCCGGAATATTTGTCCCTGATATATATAGGTAACTCTCGTATAACACGCTACTTATAAAACGGTTTCGATATAATGCGGTCTACAAATTGTAGTAATCCTTGTTCAGCATGGTACTTATACAAGAAACTTTCATTATAACACGATCTGCTATCTTTCTTATTTTTCTTTATATGAAAAGATAAAGAAAACCCTTTATCTTTTCATATAGTTTTCGTTGCACGACTTAAAAATCAAATTTTATCTTCATTAAATTTGCGTCTTCCTGTCTGAAGTGGCAAATTTATATTAGGGGAAATACCCTTTAGCATGCATGTTAATGTTTACCGTATAAAGTGTTTATTGTTGAAAATTGTCTTGGTTTTCTGCCAGGAAAAACCATTAAAAATCATGTATGTTAATCTCAAGCTGAGCACTTCATTTTCTGGTGAGTTACATCCAATATGTAATGCTTTTTTATGTAAAAGTTTATTTTTATAGTAGTGACTACTTAGAAGGCTTTTGTGATATGGTTGAAAACAAAATTAGTGAATTAATTGATAGAGAAATAGATTTAAATTAGGAGGAACTGGTACAATTAATAGATGACATGGAATCAAATGGTGGGAAAAGTTCTGCCAAAGATTCTAATTGTGATGAATCAGTTAAAGAATTCATCTTAAAGAAATTAGCAGAAAGATTGGACTCGGCAAGAAAGTTAGGAAGTTATTTTACTGATAATAATCCCTCAATGGAGCGCTCTGGAAAATTCACGAGACAATTGGATATTTATTTAGCTTCATATTATGAACTTAATAAAAAAATTGCAGCATAGTGGTAAGCAAGGTCTTATTACTGGCTTCTTGATAACTAAACCAGCCGAAGTATGCAATGAGAATTACATCTCATTGCGTCATCAATTGATATCTCTTGATATCAATTGATGACGACATCCGACCACTATAAATAATGAACATCTATGAAATGTTCGTTTTGAAAAAAGTGATGATGATTAAAATATGCACTTTATTTTATTTTGCCTAAAACATTTATGCATTATGTGCAATGAAGTTTACGTACAATTTGTAATTTTATAAGTTTATACTATGTATTTGTTTCATAGTTTATGTTTTGTAAACTTACATGAATTACCTGAATTAAATAAAATATATTTTGTTGAGTATGTCATTATTGTTTATATAATTAAAAAAAAAACGATTTTGGAACATAACCTACTTTTTCTATGTGATCTAAGTCTCACATAACGCAATTTATATAATGCGGCATTTCTATGGAACCTAACATCCTCGTTATATGAGGCTTAGCTGTATATAGCTTGTCTCTTTGTGTGTGTGCGCTCCAGAAATGACCTTAACTTAATGTGGAGATTGAAACACGTCTGTTGAATTAAAAGGTGTTACTCTCAATGGTGGTTCTCTTTACCATAATAAATAATCTGATGACATATAATATTTTTTTTTTAATAGGAACTTTCCTCAAAATGTGATATTCATCTTAAAAATTATGATCCAGAGATATATGATGACGATGACTTTTATCACCAGTTATTGAGAGAACTAATTGAAAAAAAAACAGCTGATGTAAATGACCCTGTTTCACTCAGCAGGTAACTTAATAGTTTTTGATATGGATTCTTGTGGATATTTATTTTTTAAGTAATGAAATTGATTTTTTACAGGACAGCCCTTTGAGTAAAAGTAACAAATGTGTTTATAGTTTTGACTGTAGGAGTGTGTTGTAATTGCAGGTACAACTTTCGAGTCGGGTGACACAGCAGTTTTTGTGGCACCTGTTGAAGTAAGAGTGTGTGAGTGGAGTGTGTCAAAAGTTGCATCATGGAGCAAAGAGGTGTGATAAAATTTTACTATAAATTAAGAAAAACTGCTACAGAGGTGTGCCAAGACCGAAGTTTATGGCAATGACTATTTGAGCATGCACAGGTGCTCTCCTAGAGATGATGAAAGTTGCGTTTAAAGAGGGGGGGGGGGAGGGAGTTCCTGGAGGATGAACTTGTAGACAGCCAGTTTCTTCATGGACAAATGAAAATGTGGTGAAAGCTAGGGAAATGGTTGACAGGCAAATAACCACTAGGCTACTCACTGTACTGATTGGTGTTGGTAAGGAAATTGCCAGATTAATCTTAGAAAGAGATTTGTGCAAGAGGAAGATTTGTTCGTTCGAGGTTTGTGCTGCACGTGTTTACACATGAACAGAGAGAGAGCACCGAATTGCATCTTGTCAGAATTTCATCCATGCAGTTGATCAAGATCATGCTATGTTGCAAAGAATTGTTGCCGGTGATGAAAGTTAGTGTTTTCATTTTGATCCGGAAATGGAATGTCTGACAGAAGAAAGGTTGCAAAAATTAAATTACATATCAAGACAATGGTCTTTTTTTTTTCGATGCTCCTGGAATTATTCACTGCGAATTTGTTACTGAAGGCACCACAGTGAATGGTCAGTATTATTTAGGAGTAATGCAAAGTCTGTATGCCTGCATGTGATGTGTCAGGAAAGAAATGTTCCACAACAACAGTTGCATGACAAGATGCTTTATGTGCTGTGCACTGCCTGTGAAGCAATATCTGGCTTCAAAGTCGATCTGTGTGATCGAACATACCTCCCTATTTTTCAGATTTGGCTCCCACAGAGTTTTTTCTCTTCTTACAGATGAAGTGCTCCTGGAAAGGGGAATGCTTCATTGATATTGAGGACATCCAACACAATGTGACCCAGAGACCGAAGGAGGTTTCTTTCAGAACTTCCACAGTGCCTTCGAACTTCTGTACAACAGATGAAAATGTTATGTGGAGTTGGACGAAAATTATTTTGAATCTGTTTAATTAAAATTCTTCATTTGATATAATAATTGTCTCATTACTTAACAGGTGCAATGTATATTATAAAAGACTGTCCAAGAGAATTTTTTTTGAGTACAGTGGTATCTCGCTAATCTGAACCTCTTTAGTCCGAACCCTCCAGTAATCTGAACTGCGGTTTGAAAGAAAAAAAAAGTTTTATTTATTACGTAATATTATTTTGTGTACTATTAATAATTAAGGATGTAGCATTCTCAGTTGCTGCTGCTTGGGAAGCCATCGAACCTGAGGCAATTCAAGCATCATGGAAATAAACTGTGGCCTTCTAGAATTTACCAAGATAACTATGGTGATACACAAAAAGATGAAATTCAAAACATGCATAATTTGGTTTAAAAATATAAATCCAGATGTTGAAATTTCACAAACAGATGTTACGGAATGGATTACAGGTAGAACCGAAAGTGAATTCGAAATCAAATCAGATGCTGAAATGATAAATATGATCCTACAGAATGAATTAGAAGACGATGCTGACGATAAAGGACTCGAAGAATAAAAGTAAAACGTGATGAGGCAGTTGACAGTTTTAATATGCGTATAGAATGGGCTAAGCAGAATGATACACCATTCCACAAAATTTTATTGCTAATGCAGCTCCAAGAAGAAGTATTCGAAAAAAATTTAGCTTCCAAGAAGCAAAAGAAAATCGGTGACTTTTTTTACGAAGAAATAAAATTTTTTTGTGTTATTTTGTGAAACTTTTTTACTGGATACCCTCTTTGTGTTGTTTACAAGAAAGTGATATTTTTATGCAAATTAATTTATATACTGAACTATGCAATTTTATTAAATCAGAATCCTCAACAATACAGGTACATACAAACTAAATTTTTACTAAAATAAACTTGTGTGGTATATTATTTTTTAAGTTTTACATTACAGTACAATAGCTTTTTTTCTATCAGCTACTTCATTTATTTACAGAATTAAATTGATGTAACATTAGAATCTGATTATTTTTGTCTTAAACGCTAGTTATTGTTGTCTCTTGGGGGAAAATTCACTAATCCGAACTTTTCGCTAATCCGAACAAGCATGGTTTTTATTAGTTCAGATTAGCGAGACACTACTGTATTTGTATTTTGAGAAGGGTACTCATACAGTTTAAAGTTGAATCACAGGGAACTCAGGAATATTGTTATTATTGTCATTTTTTTTTTTTTAAGTGAATAGTTTTACTTGGTGAATTATTATTCCCTTTGGAAAAGATTTTGCCAGTGGAACTTTGCAACTTTTCACTAGTTTGATATCATGGTGTTTGTTGTGGTGGGCTGCATACATCTCTGATTCAGCTCACAGCTTTGGATGCTTAGAAATTTAATGGACATCAAGAGAATCACAGCTATTCTGACAATCTTCACTAAGTGCTTGGAGTGATTATGTTATGATGATTTAGAACTCTTTGTTTTCAACTTACTGGATAGATTCAACAAGTTTGTTGCATGGCACAGAGGCATATTAAATATGCTCCTCTCACATTGGTCTTGACATCTGCAATTTGATTGCCAGCTTTCTCTTTCATTGCAAATTATATGTGATGGCAGATGTTTATCCCCATGTTTTTCGTCTACTCTTCCTTCAGTTTTCTTCATATTACTGCAGATCCAATCTGATGCCAAGCACACTGTACTCCCACTCCTCTCATTTGAAAACTTTGCATTAAACAAATCAACAAAACTTTAAAATATGAGCTTCTGTAACCCTAAATTCTGATTTCCTAATTGATGCTAAAAAAGTGACACTTATGTTTATGCCAAGAATGATTAGAGGTAGGTTAGAGTTATCCTAAGAAGAAAATCTCATCTTATCCACACGTATAGTGTAGTAAAATGTACGACTGCAGAGAAATGTTTTGTTCTTTGCAGTCTTTAACAAGAAACATGACTGGGATTCGCTAGCACTGAAATCAACATTAATCAGCCAAAATGATGAAAAATGTTGATTTCAGTGCTAGCAAAACCCAGTTATGTTTCTTCTGGGGGGAGGACAAAACGTTTCTTTGCTGTTTTACATTTCACTACACTATACTTGTGGATGAGATGAGATTTTCTTTTTAGGATAACTCTAACCTACCTGTAATCATTCTTAGTATAAACATATGTATCACCTTCTTACCATATGGGAAATTTTCTCTTTCACTCCATGCTTTTTTTCAGTTGAAGATGAGTTAGCCAGTCTTTCATAGGTAGGTGGTAGGATTTTTCCTCCCAGAAACTTGAGTTTTTTCATCCTGCAATACACTAACTTCATAACATTAGTTGCTTTAGCTCTTATCCTAAATAACAACAAAAATTTTTACTCTGGAGATTACTTCCAAACTTTGAGTCTGTAACTCAGCGTGAAGGATATTTTGACATTTGTGATTCACTTGGAAAGAATTTTGATTTGAATCCTCTGGAACAGTTTTTCCCAAACTTTCAGTACCCACATATCCCTTTTAAAAATGTTAGTACCTCTGACATACCTCCTCTCAGACAAAGGCAGGTTGTTTTCACAAGTCATCCATCATGACTTGTGAAAACACAATTAAACTTGTGTAGATGTTGTATGTGCACGTACATGCACACACACACTGGTGGTGAAATAGTTGGTGAGGACTGTTACTGTTTAAGATAAAAATTATTCCAAAATTTAGCAGATAGGTCTGACTGCATGGTTTGGACTATTGGAATTTAAACTTTTAATGCAAACAGTTCAAACCACAGAATTGGAATTGAGCCATCAACCAGCCATGGGCCTAAAAAAAGTCATTCAATACATGTGAAGAGACATATTTTATTTAAAACGTCTTTGAGATATTTTTAGTTACTGAAAAATTAATTATAGAATAGACCTGTACAATAGTTGCTACAATACAGCAACAAAAATATGATATTTAAAAATAATAATCAAAATTTAAAAAAAGTGCCTCAAACCCCCTTAAGACAGTTTGCCAACCCCTGGAGGAGAGTATGCGTATCATCATTATTTGGAAAACAAAACACTACTCTGGAGCATGAACCTTTTAGGAGACAGTGGCAAAGTTTTTCCCTTTCCAGAAATTGATTTTTAATTCTGCAAATTGGCTGGACGAAGCATGTGCAATTAAATCATAATATACTGTCAGTTCCAACTCTGATCAACTGTTAACTATATGAGGGTGGTCTGAAAAGTTCTCGGCCTAACAATGAAAAAACGAATTTATAATTTCAAAATTATTTTTATTTTTCAACATAATCTCCCTTAAGACTAATACATTTATTCCAGTAATGTTCCAGCACCATTATCCTGTCCCTATAGTGGTTCTCAGTAAGATCTGCAAAATACCCTTCTACTGCTGCAATCACCTCTTGATTCGAAGAAAAATGCTGACCAGCGAGGAAGAGTTTTAGTTTTCGGAAGAGATAGAAGTCAGAGGGAGCCAAATCTGGGGAATAGGGTGAATGTTCCAACAATTCATAGTGCAGATCCCTTAATTTTCCCTTTGCCTAAGCACTTGTGAGCAGGTGCATTGTCTTGATGAAAGATGATTTTTTTCTTCTGCAAACTTTTCTCACGTTTTTTTGTCTAGTCTGGTTAAAAGATCAGAATAATATTCCTTGGCTATTGTTTTATCATCATCACAAATTCCTGCCATGTACCCTCAAGGGGTGTACAGGATATGATAGTACTACATGAAAAAAATTACATCCTATTGTTTTATCGTTTTCAAAATAATTAATAAACAAGATGCCATTAGCATCCCAGAACACCGATGCCAAGACCTTTCTTGCTGACTTTGTCATGTCAGACAAAGCCCATTTCTTAATTGTTGAAAACGAAGGAGAAGAGTGCTCATAAACAATTTTGGATTTTGCTAAGGCTTTTTATTGAATACAGCATGGTAGACTGTCGCATAAATTGGAGTATATGGGGTTTGGATTATAGAATATTAGCGTGGATAAGAGGATGGCTGACTGACAGATATCAAAAAGTGTCTATGGCGGGTGTGAGTCCGCAAGATTAAAGGTAACCAGTTGTGTACCACAAGGATCAGTGATTGGTGCACTGTTATTCAATCTGAACATTAAGGATATTGGGAAGGATCTGACAAGCGACATACAGCTGTTTACTGATGATACCAAGATAGGTAGGGTAATCAGGAATGCTACTGTTATGCAGTACTTGCAGAATGAATTGAATAGGCTGGAATTGTGGGCATGGGAAAATGAATATCAGTAAATGTAAAGTTATTCACTTTAGCGTGATTAGATATCCAATGTCCTATTATATTGGTGGGATTATGCTAGAAGAAACCGATGAGGCTAGGGTTCTTGGAGTGTTGGCAGATAGCAAGTTGAAGTTCATCGTCCATGTAGGAAAAATTGTAAATACAACTCAGAGAATAATGGCAATGCATAAAGAACCTTGACATGTAAAGATAAGAAAGTCATTTTGCCTCCTTACAAGCCCTTGATAAGACCTCACTTGGACTATTGCACTCAGGTTATGTTTTCTGTGATTCTGATATATTGGAAAGAGTGCAAAGGAAAGCGTTTAAAAATGATTGTGGAATACTGATCATGAAGACAGATTGAAAATATTAGACTGCAGACACTAGCAAACAGGAGAAAAAGGAGTGATATGATTGAAAAAACATGGTGACATGAATCCATCATCATAATCTGTTCATTGGGCATCCACAGTAGCCTTATGGTCACTTCGATGTTTGGTGATGTGCCTCACCAGTCCTCACCATGTTGTCCTGTTGTATGCTTTTCTGTAGGCTTCAGCTGTCTAAAGATCAGTCACTCCACACACACACCATCCATCCATCTCATTGATGGTCTACTGCTTCCTCGTTTTCCAGGAACTTTACCTTCTATTACTCTTCTTAGGAGGAGTCCTTCTATGCTTTCAGTGTGTCCAAAGTATTTTAACTTTCTTCTGTCAATATCCTTAAGGAGCCTTAAAGTTCTACTGATGTTTTCTAACACCCATTCATTTGTACACCTTTCAGTATATGATATCCTCAGCAGCCCTGTGTAACACCACATCTCAAAAGCAGCTATCCTTTTCTTATCTGACTTCTTTAGTTTCCAAGTCTCATGTCTATAATTCGCTGTTTAAAAAACAACTGCATCCAAAATCCTCAACTTTGTTTCCATGGACATAGATTTTCCAAAGATCCATCCTTCCAGATTTTAGACAACTCTCTGACTGTTGTTTTAGTCAATTCTAATCTTTTTTTTTTGATGTCTTCTGAATAGCAATTGTTCACATTAATAATGGATCCCAGGTACTCGAACATGCTGACCTCAATTCTCCATTAAGGTACACTTGTTTCTCAAGAACTGTCTTGCTAGGATTGAGTTGAAGTCCCTTGTTATTACTGATTTTAACTTTGTCAAGAATTTGTCTTAGTTCTTCCTTATTGTTAAAAAGGAGTACTGTATCATCAGCACATCTCAGATTACTCAGAAAAGCTTGGTGAAGAACAAGCTGGATTCAGGCCAAATAGAGGCTGTCAGGATCAGATCTTCACTTTATGACAAATAGTGGAGAAATCATGGAAATATAACAAAGATCTGTATTTAAGTTTTGTCGATTTGGAAAAGGTATATGACAAGGTGCCAAGAGAGAAGTTATTCAATATGCTACAGTTATGTGGTGTCAGTGGGGCATTATATCAAGCAATACTTAGTTTTTATTTGAGTTGTAAGTCAGCAGTTAGAATTGAAGGAAGTACAGGAAGATGGTTTAATGTTAAATCTGGTGTGAGATAAGGATGTACATTATCCCTTCTGTTATTCATTATCTATATGGATCACATTATGAAGGAAAGTGGTATTAAACATGTCAAAATTGGAGATGTTAATGTCAGCTCTTTGCTTTATGCGGATGATGTTATACTTCTAAATAAATCTGCTACAAGTCTGCAAGATTCTGTGAGTGAATTGAATAACTGTTTTAATAGATATGGTATGAAGGTCAGCAATAAAAAGACAAAGACAATGAAAATAGGCAGAATCATTGAAAATGTCAACTGTGTTGTGAATGGAGAACCTGTGGAACAAGTAAAACATTTCAGCTACTTAGGCACGATTCTTAGTGAAGATGGTAAATTAAATATAGAAATAGACAACAGAATCAACAAAGCTGGTATGGTAAGAAGTCAATTGAATAAATTCATATGGAATAAGAGAGAAATTAGTTGGAACATTAAATTAGCTGTATACAAGACAGTGTTCAAACCAGTTTTAACTTATGGATCTGAGAGCTAGGTCAGAAGTAAAACACTTGACCAAAGACTAGAGACCGCAGATATGAGAGTCCTGAGAAAGATTATAGGTGTGAACAGATGGCATCAATGGCAATATCATATTAAAAACGAGCAATATTAGGAAAGAACTTGATATTGTCAGCATCCAGGAATGCATTAGCAGAGCTAATCTCAGGTGGTGTGATTTCTTAAACAGAATGGGCTAGGAAAGATTAGCAAAACAAGTGTTCTCTGCCAGGTTGGCAGGAAAACCATCCAGAGGAAGACCAAGATATAGGTGGATTGATACGGTACAAAGTGCCTTAGAAGATAGAAATATAAGATCTGATAATGTTGGAGTCTTGACAAGTAACAGACTGATTTGGAGGAAAATTGTAGATAGGAAGTTAGTAATGATGTAATTTTTTCATGTAGTACTGTCATATCCTGTACACCCCTTGAGGGTACGTGGCAAGAATTTGATGATGAAGAAACACATTACCAGAGAGAGTTTAAATTATTTTTATTTTTCTATAATCTGTCTAAGGCAAAGGATCTGATCTCTGGTGTCCTTACTTTTCCTAAAATCTGCTTGTTCCTTGGGTATCTCTGCCTGAATTCCATTTAGCATGATCTTCAATAAAATCTTGAATGACATGGATAAAAAAATTAAATATTTGCATATTTCTTTGGAATATCAGAAATCATAAACCATCATCAATGCATTAAAACTAAGAAATGCAAGGAATAGATATCTCATTATTATGGTTGAGATTCGAGGTATTGTAACAAGGCTTCAAAACTTTCTTTGAATAGACATTAATATTTGAATATTTTTAGTGCACCAACTTGTATTATTCCAAAGGATCCCATGGCTAACGTCATCTTCATGCTCTTCTAATCTGAACTTGTGAAGTTTAATCAACCTAATATAACATATATGATTAGAGATTTACTCCTGAACTGAACATCCTGTTTTGACCAAAGCATGATAAGTTGAAAGGGCATATGGTGATAAGTAAGCCTTGAAAGATTTGATTCAGGTGTGTGCGCCACAGTATACACTCGAATTTCTCCTGCAGTAGTACCTTCATTAACTGGGTTCTGATTGTTATGCATATCCAAATAGTAATTGGTATTATGCAGCACATGATAATAACTTGAATCAATTTTGTGCCAACTTTCAAAAAGAAAATTGACTAAAACATCGTTTTTTCCTCTCTTAATAATTTGTACTACTCAGCTCAATGAGAATATTTGGTGTACATTATTTTTTGTAATTCGTTTAGAGTTTTTTCTTAATTCTCTGCAGCACTTTCTTTCCTGTTGAACTCATTCACTTCCAGTTTTGTTGATTTTTCACTATTGAACCTAGTTTCACAGCAGCCTTCTTTAATCAGGTAATGTTCAGTGATTTTTCAGTTAAATATTACCATAATAGTTTGGTTTTAGTTCATTCACACAGTTTGCTCGGTGAAATTCCAAATTTTCTGTTAATTCTTTCTTGGTGTGTTTTGTTAAATGCTCTGAGTTGGTAGCATAGCATTCTCTGGTCAATAGGCTATAGTTTTTTTTTTTTTTTTTTTGGAATCCATAGGAATGGACAGCCTGCCTAGTGAAGTATCTTGAGAAAGTTTCATAATTAATCTCTATAACATGATTTCCAGATCATTTGATCCTTAATCCATTACAGTACCTTCTTACATTTTTTCTTCCATGTTCTCTTTCTGCTAGTGTTGGCACTCAAAGATTTAGTAGGTCATTCTCCTTACCCTATAAAAGCATGCATGCATGTGCGCGCGCACACACACACACACACGCGCACACACAGCACTTCATAAACGAAATTAAGAACAGCATGTTTAATAATAAAGATTTATTAGCCAGATTTGATAAATGCCCTTATCATGAATATCCTAATATCCTACAGAACAAATGTCTACCATATACCGAAATCCTCTATATGCTCATACTTCACTCTGATTATCCTGCATGACAGAATTTCACCTAAAAAAAAAAAAGTCTGTAAGGCTATAGTATCCACTTTTTTCTGCCATAGTTAACTTTTATGCAACAAGCTCTAGATTTAGTGATTCAAAAACTCAGTTTGCCTCTGACACGTTCACAATATACTTACATTTGGCCCCACAGCTGCCAAACTTCAAATACCTTCCTAAGCTACCTGAACATTTAATAAAGAATTACTAAAACAGTCAACAAAATTTTCCACAAGAATGCTTTAAAAAAAAATAAATTAAAAAAAATTACAATAAGCCATAGCTATTGTACTTGCATTAGGGGAATATCTAAGAAAATAGACACAACATTGTAAAAATACAATATCATTAATATTTCTACATACTTATATGGCTTACACATGTAGAAAAATATACAATTTTATCCAGTGTAACATAGACATTGTCATGGAGAAAGACCAGCAACTACATTCAAATCACGAGTCGTGTAGCACTTGCTTACTAGCTCCTGTCTTGGTCACAGCTGAGTTGACAGGATTATGTTAATAGAATTTAAAGAAATAGTTGTAAAAGTTTCTACAAATAACTAACCCAAATTAAATTTTTTAAAAATATCTATTATTATGAACAATTAATGGTCATCACTTCCCAAAACCTTGAGATTGGCATACAGTCCAGAGTGGTTAAAATTTGGGCAATTTCATGTTTCAAGGAAAAGATGATCGAATTTGAACCTGCTGGGATGAATAATCTGTCTGGTTCTAAAGAACTCTGTGTCTAATGTCTGTGGAATGAGAAGTTAGGTCAGACTTGTCAGATTCCAAAATGCACTGTAGTCTTGATGTTTTGGATTCTAATTCAAAGCAGCACAGCCAGTCTGTCCAAAGTAGCAAAGATGACATGAATAGGGTATTTGATAGACATCTGGTAATTTATCCCTTGTAGATGGTAAGGAAGAAGACAGTTTTCGAGCTGATTTGAAGGAAGTGTAATAGATTGAATTTGCAAAGAATTCATGCTATTTGTTCAGACATTCCTTTTAGGTAGAGTATTGAAATTATTTTGGCATTGGATTGTAGTCTGGTCAAGGAATGATAGCTATTAGTTAATTTTTTGAATGGTTTTTGTTGTAACTATTAGACATCAGTGTCTCTTTAATTTTATTCAATTCATCTAAAAAGAAAATCAGAAGAGCAGATCACATGAGCTCACATATCGAGACTTTTGATAATACTTATCTTCTGCATTGAATGATGATGTGAGGACGAGTGAACTTATCTGCCAGTAAAGACTGGCTTTTGATAACCCGAAAATTCAACAAACTGTAGAATTTTGAATTATTAAGGTATCCATAATAGCTAGATGGATGTTGAACTCATGATCAATAGCAAGCATGATACAAATATACAAAGAATTTTTTTACAGGAATTGAAGTAATTCTGTCTCTGAGTGGAACTAGACTTCAAATACATTGTCAAGAATATGAAGCCATAGAGGTTGAAGTTGAAGGAAAATGGTATGGAACAGTTGATTTTCTACATGCTTCATAAACTAATTAACTAAATGAGATAGGACTGCCCGTGATACTTCACTTTGTTTGAACAACTTGTTTCACTATATAAAATAGCCTGCATTGATGGTGAATTTAAATAGGTTTACAATGTCTTCATGAAAATCAGATTGCAAAAATTGAAGAATATCTTGTGGTGATCTACATCAAATAAAACATCATCATCATAATGAATATCAAACATATTTAATTTGCTTTTTAAAGTCAAGTCTGTGTTTATTGTAAGAACTAGTGTAGTCAATGAGATTTTGAAGATGACATATGTTTTGCATGATGTTAAGTGAGAGAGCAGTACAGTCCACTATTGGTTACAGTGAATAGCCATCTTTGTGAACTTTAGAGAGACATGGTGAGCGGACATGAAAAATTCCTAACTTCTCAACAGTAGTAACATCCCATAATTGTACGCCAACCAGTAATTTAATTTAATCTATTGATTTGACTCTTTGTTGGGTCTCTGCTTATCATACTCTAGATTGACCTATCCTTCAGTGAGATGTTAATTTCGATTATACTTGGTGGATACCTTCAATTCAAAATCAAATCAAAATCTACAGGTTCATTTTTTGATTTATTGAAAACCAGCCTTTACTGCAGATATGTTCACTTGTCTTCACATCATTGTTCATCACAGAGATAGATAGGTATTATCAAAAATCTTGTACATAGTCTGCTCTCCTGGTTACCTTTGGTTGCATGAATTAAATAAAATTAAAAGAACTGTGATATCTGAAGATTACAGCAAAACTGCCATGCAGAAAAGAATTTCAATGCCCTACTTTAAAGAAAGTTTGAACAGATAGCACAGATTCTTCCCAAATTCAGTCTGTAGAGTTCGTTTAAACTAGCTCAGAAACTGTCTTCTTTCTTACTATCTGCAAGAGATAAATTACCACCTCTCTCCTTAATATATGAGGTAACCTGTTCATGTCATCTTTGCTATGTTAGACAGACTGACCACTCTGCTTTGATTAGCATCCAAGAACATCAAGACTATATTGCATTTTGGAATCCAACAAGTCTGGCTCTTCTTCTCATGCATTTGCATTAGCAGATTCAAAATTGATCATCTTTTTCTTGAAACATCTGAAACCCTGCAAAATTGTCTGAACCATAACTGCTCTGACTAGTTATGGTTCAGAGTTTACTTCTCAAAACTTTGAAAGTGGCCACTTTCAAAGTTTTGAGAAGTACCATTATCTCTTCTTAATAATATATTTAAAAAAAAATTAAATTTGGGTTATTTATTTGCAGAAACTTTCCTGAAGAGATTGTAAACAATTGTTTCTTTAAACTCTAATAGTTTAGTCCTTTCAACTGAGACAACTTAGCTGCAACTAAGACACAAGGTAGTAAGTAATGTGCTACATAACTCATTCTTATAATTCATGTTTTGTGTGTAGTTGCCAGTCTTTTTCCCTGAGGAAGTACATGTTACATTGGATGAAATATACTGGAGATTTTTAATAAATTGTATATATTTTCTACATGTGTAAGCTGTATAAAGATCTAGAAATATGTCTAGTATGCATGTTCCCTTAAAACATTTGAATACAATATTAAGGCTACATTCAAACCATCCACTCAATTAAAAAACATACTCGTCTTTTCTAAAGTTACCCTTCCTCACCTGGCTTACTCAGGGGTATATCAAATCCTTAGCATATGTGATTTATCCTACATAGGAAAGACAGGACGTAGAGTCCCAGTAAGAAAATAACTCGAATGTTACATTAAGTTCTTTAATCACAGAATAACAGGCCTTGCTGATCATGCACTTGATCAGCATTGATTGGAAAGTCATTTCAGTCTTTACGTTGTACCAAAACTTTGAAGGGAAAAAAAAAATTGAAAGAAGCCTGTGAGATGCTTATCCTAGTCTCAACAAGAATGATGGCATAATCATTCCAAGAGTCTGGAATGCCCTTCTACAACCTGTATCACATTTAGCAATAGAACAACAGAAGAACAGGATTGCATAACTCCAAAAACATCCAAACCAGGAGAAATATAGATCAATTTACAACCAATGGTTGTAAATTGATCTGTTAATGGACAATAAACAGATCTTAGAAATAACAGTACTGTTGAGAATTAAACTAACCAGTAGAAAATGATGTCGCTTCTTCCCTTTTTCTTTTAGGCTCAGTGGTCTGTTACAGCCAAGTGACTTGGCTCCATAAAAATATGATATTGTTATGATTATTCACTTAACCCTATCTGCACTGTGTTCTATATTTAGAAATTGTCTGTTTTCTTCTGGTTGGTTAGCCTCTATTCACGTAAGGACAAACTCTCTCCTTTATCACATCCAGGAATTTATGAAGTGCCCTGTTGTTGTTACCTGACTTACTATGGACAGACAGGAAGAACTCTTGACATCTGTCTCGAAGAACAAAAAATACATAGGTAAAGTGAATATTAAATCCGGCATTGCATCGCTGAAATGAGGCCTTTTGGCTCTTTCTTTAGTAATTAACAAAAAAATACATTCAGCACCATTGTTATGGCAAGTTGGGACCAACAAATCATGCCTTGGATAACCCTTCACATGAGATCAAATGGAAGAAAACAAAAGTGCTACACAGAAGTCATAAGTCAGAGAGATTGCTTTAAAGTATTCCCCAAACCTCAACAAGTATGGCTGTATCAGTTTACCAAAAATCTGGGAGTCGTTTTAAGATCAAATTAATATGTTACCTCTCCCTTTATCCAACAATAGATGGTGCCAATTAGGACTTTAGTTTCTTGTGTTTTCCATTACAGTTTTTTAAACTGATTCCACTGTAACTAATTGGTGCTGTTTGCATACTCTGACAAACTGTTTTTGTGCTCTGATGATGCTGGATATAACTACAGTGAAATATCATAAATATTATTTTCTTATTATTCTTGTGTTGTGAATAAAAAGCCATTAAATAAAATAACCATGAACTACCAACACATAAGCCATTCCACCCATTTGGATGCACAAACTTTGTTTGCTTTTACTTGAAACCCAGAATATAATTTCTTGGCATCTTTAATTTACACCCATTGGGCTGGTTTGCCTGTTTTGTGGGATGAAAAATCCAAGTTTTCAGGACTGGCTAACCTCTCTTCAGTTGAAAAGTCCGGTTTTGTCCTGTAAAGATTCTTTGTGTCCTAGACTGGATTTAAATTTAGGATTTAAGTTATGCTGTAGCTTGTGTCAATGACTCTGTGTTTTCCTAACCTTGATGTAAGGGTTGGAATGCTGAATATTATTTTATTAGTTTTAAGTAAAGTAATTGTTCTGACATGGGAGTTTGTGTCCATAATGATACACATTGAATGCTGACCACTGTGTAACCGTGAAAGAAAGATTTACATTCTTTACTTTCTACATATATATATATATACACACACACACACACACACACACACACATACGCACACACTGTAAGAATGTGAAAATTGAACATTGAATAAGAATAACTTGTTAATGTTCTCATTATAATATGGAGCCTATGTAGGATTATGGCATTTCATAATATGCAAATCTGATGTAGTAAGAATGCAGCTCATAATGCTTCTGGTCTGTAAATTATTTACATTCTGCAGATCATTTTTATGGAAAACAGCTGATTTTTATTAATTTTATTTAATTAATTTTTAATTTTATTCACCTTTTAAAATAAAATTTCAGGTATTAATGGAGTTAGGGAATAAGTGTATAGATATTACAATATCATTATAAGATATTTAAGAAAGAGGCTTAAATTTTTGTAGCTAAGTTTTGATTTTTGCTCATTTCCAGATAATGTTTTATAAGTAGCTTTGCACTACATTATTAGAATAGCTATTAGTTTAAAATAAATTGAATTTCATATCCTGAAAGAGTAGTGGTGAACATACTCTTTTGAAATATACAGGGGGTCCTCGACCCACGTCATCCTCGACATGCGTCGTTTTGACTTTACGGCGGTAATCCCATAAATAATTTAAAAAATAAATTTCGATTTGAACCAGTGTGGCGTAAAATTCAAACGTTGCGGGCGAACTTGTTTGTGAGTGCAGCGGAAGAATACGCTGTTACACGGCGTTTGTTTGGGAGAGGTGGCATCGCTTGGGTCCCAGTATACGCTCTTTGGGTACCGCGTGCTTTGTTTATATCCGCTCTCTTACTTTTGTGTTTGTGTTTTTTTGTGACTTTTTACTCTTCAATATGGCTCCCAAACTTAAGGCAGACTCTTCCAATGGCACTGTGTCGAAGAAAAGGAAAGCCATTACATTACAAGTGAAATTAGGCATTAAAAAAAGGGAGAAACGCCAACAAACATCGGCCACACGTTGAACTTAAGTCATACCACAGTCGGGACTATTATCAAGGATAAAATTTCGCATCCTTGAACATGTGAAAGGATTGGCGCCCATCAAATCGACCGTGATTATGAAAAAACTTAGTAGGCTCAGGATTGAGATGGAAAGGCTTCTTGTTCTTTGGCTGGAAGACCAGCATCAACGCCATTTTCCAATTAGCCTCATGTTAATTCAAGAAAAGGTGAAAAGATTGTTTGAGGCATTGATAAGTGAAAGGGGGGAAATGAGTGCAGGTGAAGAGTTTAATGCTAGTAAAGGTTGGTTTATGCGGTTTAAGGTTCGGGGCAATTTACATAACCTTAAGGTGCAAGGTGAAGCTGCTAGTGGTGATGATAAAGCAGCTGGTGAGTTTTCTGAGGGATTGGCTGAGATAATAAGGGAGGGAGGGGGCTACAGTGCTCAACAAGTGTTTAATGTGGATGAGACAGGCCTATTTCGGAAAGGTATGCCTAATCGTACCTATATTGCCAGCGAGGAGAAGGCAGCACCAGGCCATAAAGCTGGTAAGGAGAGACTGACTTTGCTTCTTGGGACTAATGCTGCTGGTGACTTAAAACTGAAGCCCTTGTTGGTCTATCAGGCTGAAAATCCAAGAGCATTTGGAAGGATCAACTGCCTGTCATCTGGAGGTCCAATAGGAAGGCATGGGTGACACTTCAAATCTTCGAGGACTGGTATACCAACCATTTTGTGCCCAGAAGTTCAGAGGTACTGTACACCCTTTAAGGCATTGTTAGTGCTAGACAATGCCCCTGGTCACCCTGCCCACTTGGATGACTTTCACCCTAATGTTAAGGTGGTTTACCTTCCACCAAACATCACAGTCCTTTTGCAGCCTATGGACCAGGGTGTTATTGCTTCCTTTAAGTCCTACTACCTCTGCAGGACATTTGCTATGGCTTTCAGGGCAACTGAAAAAGACAGGAACTTAACCCTCAAAGACTTTTGGAAATTGTATAGCATTTATAATGCCATGCAAAATGTTGAGCATGCTTTGGATTAAGTGAAGCAGTCAAATTTGAATGGTGTGTGGAAAAAACTGTGTCCCCAGTTTGTGAATGATTTCCATGACTATGAGGAGACAGTTGAGGCTGTCACAGAGAAGGTTGTTGCCCTGGGGAAGCAGATGAATTTTGAAGTGGAGGCCGAAGATGTCACAGAGCTTCTGGCATCTCATGGGGAGGAATTGTCAGCAGAAGACCTCATTCAGTTAGAGAAGCAGCTGATTGAGGAGGAGGAAACGGTTCCAACCTCTGAACCCAGGAGATTCACCACCAAGGGCTTAGCAGAAGGTTTTGCCCTCATTGAGGATGGGCTGGCCAAGTTTGAGGCTGAGGATCGCAACACTGCTAGGTACACAAAGGTCTTCCGAGGGGTTATGGATTGCCTGCAGTGTTATAGGGAGATATACGAGGAGAAGAGGATGGTATCATTCCAGACTAGCCTGGAACGTTTTTTCACGAAGGTAGAGAGGCCTGCAGCAGGTGCTGGTACCTCAACTGTCTCTTCAGTTCCTCTTCCAGCCCTCCATCTTCTTCAGTTGCACCTGCAGTATCTCCTGCAGAAGGTGCAGGAGATACTGCCTTTTATCTTGCCTCTTCAGCCCACTTCCATTAAGTCAGTCTCTCACTCCTTGCAATGCCCCTTCCAGTGTGCAAGCCAACCACAGAATAAAAGGTAAAGAATTGTTTTCATTTTTTAAAAATTTTTTTTTTTTTAATCACCTGTACAGAATGTACAGTTTTATTTGTCATTTTGGGGATTGTTCTCATTTTTATGTTTTGTTTTGTTTTTTTAATTACAGTTTCATTTTTGTCATTTTTCTGTACTATACATTAATTATGTTCTCCCTTTCATTTTCCTATGGTCAAGTTCTTTCTTGATATATACATATGACTTTAGGGTGTTTTAGGTTAGGTAAGTAGACTTGCATTGAAAATTGCATTATGTCGGTCCGTAGGAACGGATCTCCGGCGTAACTCGAGGACCCCCTGTATATATTTTTCATTTTATTTTTATGTGAGAAATTATTATTTGTCCTTTCTCTAACAGGCAGTGGTTAGATATTCAGAAACTTCGAAATAAAATGAAAAAGAAAGTTGATACAAAAGCCAGCAAATCAAGGAAAATAAGGTAATTACATGATGCTTTTAACTTTTTTACAAAGAATTAATTACATCACGTTTGATTCTGAATTCTATTTTTGTATCGATACTACATTGCTTAAAAATTTTAAAAACTGAATCCTGGAGTGCTGTATGTATCAGGATTATTCACATGTGTCACTCTATGCAATGTGTGCTCTTACTGTGAGATCACTTCTGTCACATTGAACAAGTTTCCTGCACACCTTGTGTACTGCTGTAACCTTCGTAGTCCTCATGCCAATAAACCATAAATCAATGAATCAATCAAATCTTATATCTGTGGTCTTTAATCTTTTGATCATCTGGTTTATTTCTAACCCTATACTGATCCTTAAGTTAAAAATTGAGTTGAACACCATCTTATAGACAGCTAATTTAGTATTTTGACTAATTTCTCATTATTCCATTATAAATATATTCAGTTGACTTCCTATCATAGTAGCTTTGCTTATTCTGTCATCTATTTCAGTGTTTTTTTAAATTGTGTTATGCAGATACAGAACCTTAGGTTCCACATAAACTTGTAAGAGCTCTCACCGTATACAGACATAGGAGTTCTGCGAAAAAGGAACATTTTTATGTATGGAGCAGTCTTAAAAAAGTTTAACAAACAAGTCTGTTTCCATATTTCATTTGCCATCTTAACTAGAAATTTTTCCTAAATAGTTGATCATGCTTAACTTGTGCATGAGTTATACATAGTCTAACCCTAATTACTAATGCCTTGAACATCACATAAACCTTTAATCTATCAGTAAATCATTTGCAGCTTTCAGCACATACATACCACATGTATAATGTCCATATAGCAGCATTCAATGTTTGAAATATTTCCCCTTTTGCCTTCACACATGCCTGAAGTCTGTGAGGTCATATGTATCGATGGTGGCAGGCACAATATCCAGCAGAAACACAGCCATTGCTCGCTCGAAATTCACCTTCAGGCTGGTGATGCTGGGGTGTCGTTTCTTGCAGCCTACTCTCAAGCTATGATCACAATTTGAAGTCCAACAGATTCAGATTGGGACTTCCAGGCAGCCAATCAGATGGTGATATGTGGTAGGGCACATTCGCCTTCAACCACTGTTGTGTGGTCCTTGCCTTGTGTCAAGTTGGAAGCCTACCATGAAACAAGGAGTTCAGGGACCATACCACAAGTTCCAGCATAGTGTCTTGATGCACTTTGGCAGAGGTTTCAACATCTTACTCGCAGAAATACAACATGGATCCCCGCCACCACCAAACGATCACTAACACGTGTCAGTAACCTCTGAATCCTAGGTGCTATGGCATGTGCTGTGCTATCATCTGGGATATGTACCCGATCATTTTTTGGTGGTTAAACGAAGTTTCAATGGCGAAAATCTTCTCGTCTGTGAAGAGGATATTTCTGTGTCTGTTGTTCATGTACCGCCAGGGAAGTGCCTTTGATTTTATCACCCTGTGCTGCATAAGTTGTGGTATTAGGAAGTGTCCAGTAGAACGACGAACGGCTCTCACCCCTAGGTCATCAGTTAGTACGCGTGACATTGTTCTCTGCAAAACGTTCATCTCTTCCCACATTACTTTCTGTATTCTCACAGGATTACAGCAGAGACATGCCTTCGCAGCCCTCACAAGCTGTTTTGCCCTAATGCAGCATTGTCATCCTATTCTTTAGTGGATTTAATGATACAGAAGATACATCTTCTGTATCATTACTTCTGTATAATTCTATCATTTTATTGTACAATGAAACCTGTGGAGAATTCATGACTAAACAAACACATATAATAACCACAGTAATAAGTTTTAATAAGTAAATATTTCATCCTATGTATCTTAGGACATCGTCAGTACAGTTAATTCAAACAATACTAGGAATAACATACAGGGGCACATGATTACAATGGAATCCCAATATGTGTGCAGTAGTTTGCTATAGAATTAAATTAAAACATATCTAGGGAAAAAAAAAATTACATTAAAATTTTGTATGACAATTTCCCATACTTTAGGAATAGCAAGAACGGCATTACGGTTTAGATTTGGTCTGTGAAGTAGGGCTTCACAATTCTGTGTAGAAGTTTGGCCTTTTCCCAATGGATTCTATGGTTTGAGTTTTCAACTCCGTGTTGTGCAAGGCCAGATTTCTGCAGTTTGATAAGACGGATATAGTCTTGATGTTCCGAAATGCGTTTATGAACAGATCTGCCTGTCTGTCCGTAGTAAGACAATTTACAGGAACATGGAACCTCTTACACGCCAGGTAGCATCAGATGTGAGAGTTAGTCTTTAGGAGAAGGTAACAAGTTATAGATCTGGTTGATTGGTTTGTAGATAGTAGCAAGTTTGTATTTCTTCATAATTTTTGAAAGACATTCGGAGATGCCTTTGACATAAGGTATGGGAATCCTATGGGCTTGTTCTTGTCTAGGTTGATGTGTGGGGAAGTGACTGATGGTTTTTTGAGTTGTTTTAAGATTGTATCAATTTAGTATGGCTGTATTTTTGATTATTTCCAATTCTTGTTTTGAGATTCTTCAAAAAGCAGAATCTGTGTGGTCTGGTTACTAATGATTTAATGATGCCAAATTTTTGAGATGGATGATGATCAGAAGAATTGTGAATGTAGCGACCTGAAAATGTCAGCTTGCTTCTGAGACAGGAGTAGAGATGGAACCATCTTTTCTTTGGATGTGTAAATCCAGAAAGGAGATACCCTGTGGAGATTCTTTTTCTAGCGAAAATTTGATGTGAGGATGAAGAAGGTTTATTTTATCTAGAAACAGGTATAGTTCTTGTTCGGAATGACCCCAGACAGCAGAGACATCATTGACATAACGTAGCCAAATTTTTGGTTTGGGTTTAATCATGAAAATTTTTGTTCAAGGTATTCTAGAAACAGGTTTGCTAAGTTTGGTGATAAGGGAGACCCTCCATTGCTGTTCCTTCCTCTTGCTTGTAAATTTTTTCTTTCCAAGTGAAGTAACCAAACGTAATAACAAATTTGAATAATTCAACAATATCAGATGGAAATTTTTGAGTTAACAAGTCTACCGTTTCCTCATGGGGAATATTAGTGAAGAGGGAGACAATGTCGAAGCTAATTAGCATGTCAGTTTCCAACAGTTGAATGTCTTTTATTTTTGCGTGAAACTCTGTGGAATTATTAATTGATGAGGCTGAGTGGCCTGTGCGAGGACGGAGAAGATGAAATTAAAATCTCGATAACTTGTAATTTGGGCTGCTAATAGAATCCACGATGGGTCTGAGTGGAACCTTATTCTTGTGAAGCTTAGGTAAACCGTATATTTTAGGAGGCCTAGCATGGTATGTCCTGAGTTTTTTTTTATTGTTTCTTCATCTAAGGAAATGGTTTCATCAAGTAACTTGTTCAGTTTCTTGAGCTGTCTTTTTGTAGGATCATAATTAAATTTGGCCTCAGTATTTCGATCTTGGAGTACTAAATTCATTTTTCGGTCATGAATTGGCATGTAGAACAACAGCGGTATTTCCCTTGTTGGCTCTGGTGGTGATTATGTTTTTATTACGTTTTAAGGTAGTAAGAGCTTTCAATTCTGATGGTGGGATATTTAAGTCCGAAGGTTTGGCTATTTCGAAACTTGTGACATAGAAACTGGAAACTTCAGTACTGGAAAGAAACATAGCCATGGCTATGTTTCTTTCAATGTTGTGTATAAAATCTAAATATGAAAAGCATTTAGGTGAAATGGCAAACTTATGACCTCTTGCTAGAACATTTAATTCATTTTCTGTTAGTGGACGGCTAGATAAGTTGACAACCCATTTTTCGGTTGGTAATTTGTTGGTATTTTTCTTAGATCGATTTAACAAATTAAGGTATTTTTTATGTAGATAAGAATTCGGGGATCCAAGCATTTTATCAAATGCTTGGATCCCCGAATTTTTTATATATATATTATTGTATATATAATAATTTTTATATGTTATCTTATTTTAATGTAATCTTTTTTTTTTTCCTCCAGATATATTTTAATTTAATTCTATAACATGCTACTGCACGCATATTAGGATTCCATTGTAATCATGTGCCCTAATTGTATGTTATTCCTAGTATTGTTTCAATTAACTGTACTGATGATGTTCTAAGTTGCATGTTAATTCTATAACATGCAACTGCACGCATAATAGGATTCCATTGTAATCATTCACCCTAATTGTATGTTATTCATAGTATTGTTTGAATTAACTGTACTGATGATGTTCTAAGTTGCGTGTTAATTCTATAACACGCAACTGCATGCATATTGGGATTCCATTGTGATCATTCGCCCTAATTGTATGTTATTCCTATTATTGTTTGAATTAACTGTACTGACGATGTCCTAAGATACTTATTTACTTATTAAAACTTATTACTGTGGTTATTACATGTGTTTATTTAATTCAGTATCATTATAATAGTTAATAGTCTTATACACAAACATCCTACTGATCCCAAGTGTTTTTAGCATGTTGAAAATAACAGGTAGCTGTATTCCAATCTTGTGAAGTGCTATTGGAGCTATATGGTTCTCATAATCTCCCCATTATATGTTAACCCATATAGCTAGACAGCTGTCTAGCTATATGGGTTAACATGTATATGGGTTAACATGTACCCAGCACCACTAATGGAACCAGACTTGTGCAATTCTGTATGCACTGCTAGGGTGTGCAGATGTTGTAACAGTATTTATGGCAAGACTAGATAGATTCCCCATTCAGTACAGTTGATGCTTTCATGGACTTTTCATTTTATATTGCACTTGGTTTAAATTGCTGATTTTCCTACCAAATTTGTTACAGCAGTTATTCCGTTTAGGTAATGATTCCTGCAGACTTGTACTAGATGTATTTAAGAGTATACATTATCATCTTAAAGGAAATTGCTGAGATTAATGTCTCCAGTTCTGATATCAGGCCTAATGCCACTTTCCTTAATAATATGATCCATACAGATGATGAATAACATTGGAGATAGTGTGCACCCATGTCCTACACCTGATATTACATCAAACCATTTTCTTGTACTTCTTTCAATTCTGACTGCTGAGTTACAACTTAAATATAGACTGTATTGCTCTGTATGTTTCTTTACATCATATAATTATAGCTTTTTAAACAGCTTTTCTCTTGATGCTTTGTCATATGCCTTTTTCAGGTCTATGAAACTTAAATACAGATCCTTGTTTCATTCCCATCATTTCTGAACTATCTGTCTTAAAATGAAAACATAACTTCTTTATTATGCTTGTATAAATCTGACCTGGAACACTCATTTGGTAAATTCTCGCATTCTTATTTCCTTTTTTGTAGATGGAAATCATGAAAGCTGTACTCAAATAATCTGGAATTCAGCTTTTTTGACCAGTCTTTTTAAATTATGCAGTGTAGCAATTATAAATCTTTTACAGAAACACTTGCTTTGGCCAACTCCTAGGGACGAGCAACATACTTTATTATAGTACAAGGTTTGCTGGAGCAAATTTATGAAAAAAATATTGACCATCCCATTCCCATGAAACAAAGAAATTGGCAGGAGATTAAAAAAAAAAAAAAGGAAATAAAACAAATGAAACTGTGAGAAATAGAGAAAATCATGAAATAGAACAAAAGAAATTATGGAAAAATCAAAGGATTTTACAGTTTTCCAAGAAAGAAGGAACAGAATGTAAATGACTAACAAGAACTATACATGAAGCACACAAAATTATAACATGGGGGAGGGGGGATTCTCCCGTTGACTTTTGTTTTGCTACTTTTGCATATTGGGTCACTTTTTTCACATTTTTCTGTGTATTCTCTCAGAAAAATTGCTGACTTGCTAGGAACTTTCAGTATTCATACTTCTTTTCTGCTTTCTTCCTGAATCCACCATGGAATTCTGATTTTGTTCAATTGTGAATGAAGATATTTATAATTAATAATACTTCATTCATAATTAACACGATCTACCATATCATAAGCAGGACTTATTTAAATTTATTTTGTTGGTCTCTTACTTATAAAATGTTATTCATGTAATTCCTTTTGAGTTTTGTTAGTTAATTTTATTTATGTAATTTTAGGGTATATCATAGACATGAAAAGGCTCTGTATTAAAGTGTCATTTATTTTATTTGCTTTATTCTTTTAATAATAATATAAGAAACTGTGATGTATGTAATTTTAATATATCCAGAAGATTCCTTGTGATATCATTTGATTGGTTGTTGTGAGAAATGCAAATTTCTCCTATGTTGGAGCGTGAACTACTATAAAAGCAAGTTCGATGTGAGCTAAACCGGTGAGAACCAGTTACTGGCGGGAAAAAGGAATGAGTAGACACGAAAGCGAAAGTAAAAAAAAAGAACGAGTGGGGGAGTATAGAGAACTAGCTAGAGACTGAAGGGGGATTTTGACGTGCTGAAAACGGAATAGAAAGGACCGGGAATCGCTTGGCATTTTAACTTATCTTTTTCAGAGTTGGATTTCTACCAAAACTTCCTAACGCCTAGCAGTGGAAAAGTGCAGGACATAGGATAATGCATATAAGAAAAGGAAGAAATGGGTAGATAATTTAAACCAAGTGCAAAAAGGTTATATTCTCCCAAGTCTATAAATCAATCGCGGAAATTGAGGATTCTTTAAGTTTATGTTACTAAGTAAAAGTCAGCAAGGACTTTAAAGATGTTGTTCAATCTCCTTATGTGATGAAGCTATATCCTGGTAAGATTACCTTTACTATACTTAGTGAGAAGTAACGAAAATTAATTCCGCCAAAAGTAATTTATTCCTAGTTTCTGTATTTAGCGAGTTAAGATTGAATGTGTGATGTGCCAAAACTTTTCCCTCTTCAAGTGACAAATACTATATTATTGAATTAAGTGTTCATTGACTGAACGAGAATATTGAGAAGCCTATTTGTTGTAATTTAGGAATCTCGAACTTACAAGAACTAATTTTGATTGACTGAGCTTAGAGAATTACAAATGAATGTCTGATGGTTCATGAGTTGTATTCTTTCTGAATATCTTGAATTGATTTGATATTTGAAATATTTTGAGATGTAACCTTGGTCAGAGTGAAGTTGTGTTAGAAGTGCTTTGTAACAGGAAGAATAAGATCTGTTAATATAGTTTTTAATTATAAATTTTAAGCTCAGCTGAGTAGTGTACTAGTTAGTATCTTAATGAGAGTTTTATATTCGTTTAATTGTAATGTCCCTGTTGGAAGATTGCGTTATGATGTAATTATATGTGACACTGCATTAAATGTTTTTTTTTTTTCATCTAAGATCAATTTAGAGTTTGCCTGATTTTCTTTCACCGAACCGCTCATTAAATATTTCGAACCAAAAGCTGGAGCTTTGCTTAATAGTGAGAACCTCTGCCTAAAATCAGCTTTATAATAACCTGGTACAGTTGAAGGTTGATTTATCAAAGTTGCACATGTAATTCAGAACATAGAGTTGCGCAGTATAATACAAATTTTCTTTATGTTCGGATGATATATCAGCCTACAACTAGTTAAATACTAACGAGAGGGAACTATAAAACGATAAAACTTAATTGAGCACAAGCTAAGGTCCAACACTCTGTATGCTCTTATGTCCTGAACCTGCATGATGGTATTGCTGTGAACAATAACATAGTCAGTGAGACTTTTCTTATTTCTTGTATCTTCTCTACATGTGAATTTGTGCATGTCTTTATGTTGGTGCTAATAATGAGTAGTTCATGTCATGAACAGAAATCCAGCAGGTACTTATTATTATTTTACTCTTTTCTCCAAATTTTCCCAAAACATTTTTATGTGTCTGGTAATCATTTACTGTTTGTTGTTCAGATATCCAACAAGGATCAACATATCCTTTTTCTCTGTGTCAGTTATCTTCTCTAATGACTCAAAAAGTCTTCTACTTCTGTTGGACCATAGGCACAAATAAGTCTCATTGTCCAATTCTCTTTTTGATGTTTTCCCATATCACTCTGCTTGATATTGTCTGCCATTGAAGATTATCCTGCTATTTAATGCTGAATACTGTAGCTACTGCATTCTTTCTCTCATAATTATTGCTTGAATATATTATTATAAATAACAAACACAAGGTGTTTATTTAGAAGAATCTCACTTTGTATTGTTTTCTGTATTTCACTAACACTTACGAGTATTATGCTAACATGGTTTTGAATTCTTCTGCAGTTCCTCTTCTTTTTCATTAAAGGTAGAGTTTGTTTTATTAGCTGTCTTTACATTATTGCACTGATTCTCTGATAAAGATAGCTGGAGTCTTGTTTAATTTAACAGGAGATGCCCAGCTGGTATAAAATTTCATCTCATTGTACTGTCATTATCTTTTGTAAGGCAATGCAGAAGGAACAATTTGGTTAGCTAAATACCAGATTTCCATCCCATCCTCATGTTCCATACAATTCCACGAAATGCACTAGTCTTCCTTATAAATAATGGGGAAATCAAGAGAACCACTTAATCTAAATAATAATCGCATGGCTGATTTGACATCCAGTGGCATTTACTATTAGATAATACAGCCTACAAAAAAAAAAAAAAAAAAAAAAAAAAAAATTACAAACAGAATTAAATATCAAATAATATATAAACTAAAATCAACGAGAACAAGTCAATAGTATTTAAGAGTATTAAAAGATAAGTTATCTTTAGATAAACTATCTCCTTTTCCTCTTCATGGCATTTACAAAGTTCCTTATGATGACCTCTCTTCATCAGACAGACCACTGGCATGGTTGTCCGAATGGTTAGCATATCTGCTCTCCAGCCAAGAGGCTGTTGGTTCGAATCCTGCAAAGGGCATGGATGTTTGTGATTGTCCTACTAACCAATTCATATGTATTGCTGTGACCTGTGTGCTGGCTCAGTATGACTCTTGATGTCTTTGTGCCATAAAAAAAAAAAAAAAATCAAATAAAAATAATCAGACAGACCAGATATTCTGTGGAAAGAAGATTTCAGGAACAATAGTATTCGACACTAATCATAGATCATTAGTAATAAATCTGAGAAAACTGGTCAAGCATAGCATGGAATTACAAGACACCAGCAATAGTTTGAATGTGCTTACTCTACTGATGCCACTTTATATTTGAACCTTTATTTAAAGAGAGCGCTGAGTCCCTACTATGTCATCATAATTTAAATCAAACATCTGCTTCTCCTTACTCAAAATTTTTGAAAGTGTCATTCTTATTAGCATCGATAGTATTTATATATATATATATATATAAAATATTCTCATCTATGTTATTTAGTTCGTCTCACAATCACATGGCTCATATAATTTTTTAAAATAATTCATTATTAAATTGCTAGCTTGTTGATGAAGAATGACCCCTGTTAGCCTCAGGTTGAAATATTTGTCAAATAAAGGATTTTTATTTGTTTCAATAATATTCTTGTGTCTACATGTGCATGGCACTCATCAATATAAGACAAGTTTCTATAAAGCAATCCAACCTATTATTTCACGATTAGTTTCCTATAAACAACTTTTCCATATAGATCTGTTATTTATTAGGTTTTGGATTTGATCTCTTAAATGCTGATCTTCCCAAGCATTCCTTACTGCATCAACCTGTCTGGGGCTGTTTTTTTCCATTTTCGCTTTAAATTTTTAAACTTCCATTCTATTTAAGCAACCATATTATTGTAGATTAACTTCTGCTTACATATTCTACAATATTAACTGTACCATGTTCTCTCTTTCGTGTGTGCTTCTGCCATTGATATCTGTTCCTGCTCTTAATTTTGTTTCAATAATATTCTTGTGTCTACATGTGCATGGCACTCATCAATATAAGACAAGTTTCTATAAAGCAATCCAACCTATTATTTCACGATTAGTTTCCTATAAACAACTTTTCCATATAGATCTGTTATTTATTAGGTCTTGGATTTGATCTCTTAAATGCTGATCTTCCCAAGCATTCCTTACTGCATCAACCTGTCTGGGGCTGTTTTTTTCCATTTTCGCTTTAAATTTTTAAACTTCCATTCTATTTAAGCAACCATATTATTGTAGATTAACTTCTGCTTACATATTCTACAATATTAACTGTACCATGTTCTCTCTTTCGTGTGTGCTTCTGCCATTGATATCTGTTCCTGCTCTTAATTTTCCTTACATTCTACAGTCATCAATTGATCAACTATTTTATCTCTAATCCAAATCCTAGATCTGTAACTTAACTTTGATTTTGTTAGATATGAATTTATTCATATAGCTTCTGATCATATCAACCTTATTTATTATGGTTATCTTTTCCATATTTACTTTTGCCATGTTAACTTGTGCTTAAATAGCTAAAATCTTTATGCAGTTGATGTTTTCTGTTTTCCTGTCTGTTGTCATAGTTTTAGGCCTTTTATTGCTGATTTCCACCAAATGTGTATAACATTTATTCATGAATTAAGAATCATGAAAGCTTTGAATGAATTTATTAAGAGAATAACATCTGGATAGAGTGAAAAGATAAGTTGATAACTCCTATTTGAATGCCATATTCATTATCACTATATACCTTTCAGTGGTATGAAATTTGTTGTGTAATTATAAATAGCAATGGAATTAGTGTAAATTACCTTTCTATATATCTTTAATTTTGTGAGTTTATAATTTTAAGTATAAGCTATATATGGTTTCATTTGCACTCTACAGATTTCCCCTGTTATACTTATTATTATCTGAGACCTCCAGGGGGTCAAGGATCGAGGGAGGCTATACATCATCCAAACTAGCTATCACACCTTACCTTAAATTCACATTAAATGCACTCGTTGCCTCTAAAGACAAACTATTCTGCTCGCTCATTGTTCTATGAGAGAAAAACCTAGATCTTACTCCTTTCTTGACTGTGAGCAAATTTAACTTCCATGTGTTTTTTCTCTCTCTACCTTCCACATAATGAACAATTTCATCATACAATATCCTGTAACACCCATTCAGAAGTTTGTACACCTCTGTCATATCACCCCTCCTTTTCCTGTTAACCAGTCTGTAATCCACATACTCACAATCTGCCCTGTTTGTAATCTGTAATCTGTTGTTTGTAAAATGAAGAATGTTATTTGGTATGGTGACTATCATAAAACAAACTGTTGCTGAGCGGGTTATAACTTTGAGTTTTCCAGGAGCAAAAATTAAAAATATAATGCAAGCAATTCAAAAACAGAAAAGTAAACGAGATCGTAATTGTAGTAGGTAACGACTTAACTAGTGATAAGTTTAGTATGAGAGAGAGGACACGAAAGGGTTGTTGGAAGAGGCAAGAGTGAGAAAGTGAAAATTATTATTATTACAGGCAACTCCAAGGGGTCCTTAGACTCATTGAGGGAGGCCATAAACATCATGTCGAGAATTATTCAGCATTCGCACAGTATCTATCATACTTTGCTTTGAACTCATTCACAGTCATGGCACCCACAACAGATTCTGGCAGCTTATTCCACTCATTCACCACTCTCCAAGTAAGAAACCTAGTTCTAACACCCTTGCTAACTACACTCTTGCTCAGTTTCCATGGATAGCCCATAGTTCTCCCACCACCACACCTGTTCTGAAAAATTTCCTCCGAATTAATCTGAATTAAAGTTTCCATAAAATCCCTCAGTAATTTGAATGTCTCAATCACATCACCCCTTTTCCACCTATCAACTAGTTTCTCTAACTCGCAAATCTTCAATTGTTCTCGTAAGGTTCATTCCATAGACCAGCTACCATCTTGGTCACTTGCCTCTGGATCCTCTCTACCTCCTCCCTATCACCAAGAAACGCTAGTGCCCAGATCTGCGCAGTAGTCAAGATGCAGGTCTTATCAAGGCTTGATAAAGAGGAATAATAACCTGCTTGTCTCTGCTCGTCAAAGCATTCTTCAGTAACCAAGTGATCTCATGAGCTGATTTAGCCACTTTTGCTATGTGACTCGTAAACTTTAACTCCTTATCCACTAACACTCCCAAGTCTCTGGCTTCATCGATTTCCTACAGTATATGGTTCCACTAATGTGGTATATTGCTGATAATCTTTTCACCCCACAATGCATAAGCTTACACTTTGCCACATTAAACTACATTCATTCTCCTTATCCCAGTCTGCCAATCTATCCAAATCACCAAGCAAAATTTTGACATCATGTGTATTCACTATTGCTCTACCCAACTTTGCATCATTGGCAAATAACTGAACAGTTCATCTCAGATCCTTTCCTATATCATTAAGGAATAAATTAAATAGCAGTGGTCCAAGAACAGACCCTTGCACCATGCCACTAGTCACAGGCCTTCTTTTGGCCTCTATTCATGAATAAACTACTCTCTGATATCTCTCCATCAATCACCCTCCTATCCATCTCATCAAATGTTGTGCCATCCCCTGTTCTTTTAAGGCCCTTTTCTATCTCTTGTAAGCATAAATCACACTAAAGTATCTTTCTTTCAATAATTCCTACTTATTACTTTCTTATCACCCTTTTAATATAATTTATCTTTTAACTTCTATCTCACTATACTTATTACTGGCCGAAATCCTTGACGAGAGTGAAGCTGTTGTTCTGTGAGACAAAGAAATGCAAATGGCGGATGCCTATTTCTTTGTCTCAGCACTGGTTCTATCTCACTTTTCAAATTCAGAGAAAATTTATTTATTAACGCTACGCCACCCTGAATCCTAGGATATACTAAACATGTAAGACCAAGGGGTTAGAATCCAGTCAACATTCACTCTTGTCATTTATAAATTTCAAACTTGCAGTCATGACCTGATAATATTTAATTTCCCGCCTTTCGAGATTCGCTATACTTTATGAGCAAGTGCAGTAGGATCCAAGTACAGGCAAGACAACATTTATATTTAAACAAAACATTTTAATTACAAGTAGAATACATATAATACACTTTGAATCACTGAGTTAATCATTCAATACAACTTTGGTATACAGCATTTATTCCTCATAATACAACTTTTGACTTTAAGAGAGGCTTTTCCCCTCTCTCAAGGTGTCAATGTACTGTAGATTCTAAAACCACTTGTGTATGAGAACAATATTTAAAATATGTTTTGGAGCCAACAGCTAGACACCTTAAAAATGTGAAGCTGAACCTATCGAAGAAGACCCTCCTCTCCCATGTTTGAATGCTGAACTACTTTGAGGATTCTTATGCATCAATCATAGCAAAGTATAAGAAGAAAAATACTCTTTCCTGATCATGAGCAGACAATATAAATAATCTTTTAATTAATTAAAATGGAGAGAAGTAGCTTAGTTGGAACCCTAAATTTATTATTAAAGATTGTAAACCAAATATTTCTATAGTGTAACATTAATAATGTCAGACTAAGACGATGACAATCTGGTCTAACACTGTCTGACCATGGTATCCATGGTCAGACAGTGTTAGACCAAAAATTTTAGCTGCAATTCTTTAATAAATTTAGTTTCAATTACACTGTTCTTGCCCATTTTATAAATAACTGTGTAAACACAGTTATTTATCCTTTCCATAAATTTCTATCTGAGAGACCTAATTAATAACATTTTATCACTTAGTCTCGTTGTATCACTCTACTCGATCAAATCTCATTTTTAACATATATCAAATTCCATTTACAATCTTCTCTGACAAATCTTATTCAATTTACATATATCTCAGGCCTAATTAAAAACTCTTGTATATATCTCTCTCTCTCTCTTAAGGTACATTCATGAGACAATATTCTATTTCTTTCTTAAATCTATCACTTAACAGTTCAAAGAGTCTCTAGTAGCACATACAATAAATCTTCTTATTCAATTCCATTAGTTAAAAGACAAAGTTTTCACCTTACCAATTTGCTGGTATGCTACTTTAACCGCTTCAGCATCTCGTCAAATATCTACCTACGTTGACTGCTTCACTTCACAGTTTACTGGATACTCTTTACGATTTTCCTCTATACTACATATTGGGAGATTTCTGTAGTTTTCCACTATCATGATCTGCTGGGCTTTTGTTTCTGACTGGTAAGTTCCCTTGGTCATTTGGTCGTAACTTCCTCGAACAAATGAAAACCATGTGGAGGCTCAATAACAGCTGGACTTCCGAGGCACAAGAATACAGCAGCAGGAAAACGCCAAAAAACCTTGTGCGCAGTGTTACCGCTCCTTTTAAATGACGCGCCACTTTTCTCATTCGTCATCTGATATCTACGTCATACATTCTCTACGGCACTAAGCGCCGCTTCGGAATCCTCTCATAATTTTTGTAGCGTCATTGCGGAATGGGGGGGAAGGCACCGTGCTACATAACAGATGTACCTGAACTCTCACTACTTGTTTCTGAAGTCGGCCATTTCACATTTTGGCTATTATTTCTCACCCAGCAAATGGTTAGTTATTTACATGCTATCTAAGACTAAGCAGCTATACACCAAAATTATAATGAAATTTCACATTACAAAATAAGATAAGATATAAAACTAAAGGTAAAATTTCTATACAAGTGCTTCTACATTTCTGATAAATCATTAATTCTTTTAAAAGAGTGATAACGATGTTAAGTCCGAGTGAAACATAATTTTCTTTAATATTCTGGTTCACTCCGACTTAACACAACCCTATATCAGTCCCTGTGTGCTGCAGTTTACTGATTAGAATTCCGTGTGGTATCCTGTCAAAGATCTTTGCAAAGTCCAGCAGTATCACTGTAAATCCATTACCCTTATCCAGTTTAGCCATCACTGTATTATAAAACGTGAGCAAGTTACTTGAGCATGATCTACCCTTCACAAAATCATGCTTCCCCCCCCAACACCATACAGTATCCCATTTCAATCTATCCATTCCTGTATTTTGCTCTTGACCAACTTCTCCAATACTTTGACAACTCCCGATGTGCTGATGAGTCGGTAATTTGCAACAGCAATCTTTGAGCCTCCTTGGAACTATGGAACTATTTTCCCCTCTTTCTGCCCCCCTCAGGACTAACCCAGAGCTGAGACTTAGATTAAACAATATGGTCAAGAGCACTGACAATTCCTTTGCCCCCTCACGTAAGACTCAAACTGGTATACCATCCAGTCCCACAAATGTATTGACATTAAAGTTCCGTAATATGCTAGTCATCTCAGTTTCCATATAAGCCAGTAGTTCCCTCATTCTTGTAATATCACTGCCTGGATGATATCTTCTTGCAAAGTGTTCACTTAGTAATTCTACTATTTCGATTCGACTGATTCAACTACCTTTCTACCATCGGATTTCCTTAAAATCATTCTGCTGTATACATTTTTTCTTTTATTTGCAGCATATCAAAAGAACTGTTTGGGATTCTCTTTAGCCTGCATTGCTAACTTCCTTTCATAATCTCCTTTTGCTTTTCTTACCACACTAGTTATGCCTGTCCCTTGTAATGTTCGTGTACCTGCAGGTCATCTTTCTCCTTAAATTAACTACACAATTGTTTCTTTTATTTGCATCTCAAGCTTAATGGTGGTACTCATCCATTTAACTCCCACTTGATTTACTCTCCTGACTAGGTATGCAGTCAGCCATTATCTCCCTCAAACATTCCTTTACCACTTCTCGTGCACTATCAACATCCAACTCTTGCAGTTTTACATGCCATACTAATCACTCTCACCAATTGGTGGCAAAGTGGTCATATTCGTTGTAGACAAATTCTCAGATGCAATTACTAGATTGAGCATTCTCCAAACCCTAGTATATTCCATTGCGTGCTGTCTCAGGTAATTATCCCTTAGTAACTGCATAAAGTGCATTTTCTTCCTCCCATGTGTCCTCTCCTTCCAATCAATGTTACCATAGTTGAAATCCCCCCCCCCCATAATAATTACCTGTCCTCCACTCGTTAAGTCTGTTTGCTGGTGCATACTATCTCTATCATCTATTCCATCCCCTGGTCTAGTGGCAACCAATTGTATATTTTGTTCTGCTGGCTTCAATCTCACATCAGATAGCCACGAATGTGCTATTTTCACTGTCCTGCAGTCAAACTGCTATTCTCTTTAGCTGCAGTTCATCAGCATCATCAATAACACTCCTTCCCCCATTCTTTTCTCTTTATCCTTTCTGAACACACTATGTCCTTCACATTCTGTCCCACTAACTATATCATCTTCTGTTAGCCATGTCTCACTAATACCAATATTCTGTGGCTGGAATGAGCCAGAGCTGGGAAGTCCAAAAATTCCTCCTGCTTGTTCCTAATGCTCCTGGCATTAGTGTACATAAAGTGCAAAAGCCCCCCCCCCCCCCCCCAAGTCCCAACCCTATCTTGACACCTTATATTAATTATTCCATTCTGGTTTGTTACCATTTTTGCTAACTCAGGCATATTATACACATTCTTACACCCAAATGCCTCACTGATGTCTGCATATCCACTCAAGAGTTCCCCCCTCCCTCCCTCCAAAGCTCTAGTTTCCCTGATTCTGCACATCCACTTTCACTTCATTCAACAACAATTTTTCCAGTCTCTGAACACCAAATCCATTCAGATGCAAATATTATGGCCCTCCTTCTCAACTCTACTCTGTCATACCGTGGCAACAGACTCACTATCTTAACTCTCTCACTCTTTCCTTTTACTACTTCCAGTAATTCTTTGAAGTCCTCTCTCATGCCATACTTTTCTCTTTTTAAATCATCTGTTCCGGCCACTACAATAATTTCTTTCACCTTACACTTTTGTGCTCTAATAACCTCACTTAACATCATTAATTTTCACACCTAGGAAAGCACGATTTTGTCAAACTCTCATCGATCACACCTTTATGAATCGCCATATAACACTCGCTCTCCTTAATTTTTCTTTCTCTTCCGATCATGCCCTCATTTTTCTTATCTCTCACTTGCTTCTTTTTGTTATTAGCTGATCCACTCGGTAGAAATTTTTGCAATCTCTCCAGCTGCTGCTTCGTTCTATTCATCCACTATGTCAATCTCGCGACACACTTTTGATCCTAGTTTTCATGACACTTTCGGCACACTTTTCTACCACTATCACTCTCAAACCAAACTCCAAACGCTCTTGGCAAAGCATACATTCCACAGACATTGCATTGCACGAACTCCCTTTGATTAAATTCTTTCAACAATGACGATGACTTGGACGCCATTGTTCTACGTTGCATAAATATTAAGTATATTACCTCGATACGATAAAAATGAATTAAAAAGGGCTATGATGGCAAATAACTCAATGTGTAAACTGTGCAGAAGGAATGGTGCAAGTTTATGGATGTGTGGAGTGAGTATGAGAGAAGATAAGATTTGTATAAGAGGGACAGCATACACCTGCATACATTTGGTATTAGGAGTCTCGAAAATAACTGGTATGAGACCTAACATGGAGAGTCAGGGAAACTAAATCATAATGGGGGGAATGGTGAGAATATATGTGTAAGAGTGACAATGTTATATAATTGTGCTAATAACGGGAATGTGCATTATCATGGAAATGATTACAAGAAGAGAACGATTTCGACTTTGTGTTTGTTCGGTTCGGACCCATCAAACATGTGCAAAGTTGTATGCATGTATAAGGCACTAGAGAAGAATAGAGATCTGCAAGTTATCCAACTGTGTCATGCAGACTGCAGTCAAAAGGTAGATGCAGGTAGATTATTGTCTATACATGAATTCTAGGAATATCAGAAACAAAGGGTAGAGTTTCTTGCCTTGGTCAATATGTTCTGACCTCAGATTGTAGGCATTAGTGAGACTTCACTATCAGAATCAGACATACTAACTGTATCCTTTCTTTTAGTGTTACACGGTGATCAACATTCATTTTAGAAATTATGGACTTTACAACCTTGTTATAAATAACTCTTTTAATTTCCCGATGTTTCGATCTTCATATCAAGATCATCATCTGGAGTATATACAAATACACAAGCACAAGCTGAGTTACATTACATACAGTGAGTAAAGAAACAATGAATTTGATCACAGGTTATTCTACTGGCATGACCGCTAGTGAAAAAAAATTAATTATTTAGAAACTACATCAAAGCTAAATTCTATTTGAGATAACATGAGAAAACATTCTTTCTTATAGATAGTCTTCTTTCAGTAACAGTGATGTCCTATTTTTAGCATTACAATTGTTATTTTTGATTTAGCATTCTGGATTACCTACAGTCCTGTTTATAGTTAACTCTTAGAGAGAGAGAGGGGTTCCGTTGGTTGAATATGTACCTTCCATGTGCTTGGGATTTTTAGACCATCATGATTGTTCAGATTGCGGTGGTTAATAAGAGTCTCACAGGCTTCCTTAAATTTGCATTCATATCATGTTTTGGTATGATGTAAACAACTGGTGCTTTTCCAGTCTATTCTATGTAAAGTGTTCAGGGCATGGTCAGAAAGGCCAGCTTCACCATAGTTGTTATATTTAATGTGTCGTCTATGTTCCTTTTGTCTGATAGGAATTGTGCGTCCTGTTTCCCCTATATATGGTATATTACAGGTGCAATAAATACGGTATACTCCAGGATGGGCCAGCGGAGGCAGTGGGTCTTTGGATGAGTTGAGTAAGTGTTTTAGTTTTGCAGGAGGTTTAAAGGTGGCTTTTGAGGTTGTATTTTTATAATATTCTGCTTATTTTATCTGATGTCCCTTTAATGCAAGGAATGGTTATAATTTTATTGTAGTCTGGTTTATCTTTGTTTTTTATTGAGGTCTTGTAGAGAACTTTGTTAATAATGTTTTGGCTGTATCCATTTTTAGACAACTATTGCTGATAACTTTAAATTGGTCTTTCAGAGATTGTTCATTGGAGCAGATTTTCAAAGCCCTGACACCTGGTTTTTGTGTTGGGTGGTGGTAGGAGTTTATGTGTATATATTGGCCAGTATGTCGGTTTCCGGTACATAGTTAAGGAAAGGCTGCCAGAGGGAAGATGTGTGACAAGTGTATCTAGAAATGGAAGTGTGTTCTGTTTTTCAATCTCAATTGTGAATTGTATGCGTTTGTGTTTTTTGCTTAGGTTGCAAAGGAAAGTGTCTAGTGTCTGGCGGCCATGGGACCAGATCACAAAAACATTGTTAACATACCTAAGCCAGACTTTGGGTTTTAAAGGAGAGGAATCTAGGGCATGTTGCTCAAAATGTTCCACATAAAAGTTAGCAGTAAGGGGGGGGGGGCATAATGGGGAGCTCATGGCTGTGCCTTCTTTTTGTAGGTAGAAAGCGTTTTGCCAAACAAAATAACCAGAACGTAATACATGCGCAAAGAGCGCCGTGATATCTGGAGGGAATTTGGAAACTGACACGTATTGGCCAATATATACACATAAACTCCTACCACCAGCCAACACAAAAACTAGGTGTCATTAATACTCTAAAAAACAGGGTTTGAAAATCTGCTCCAATGAACAATCTCTGAAAAACGAATTTAAAGTTATCAGCAATACTTTTCTAAAAAAATGGATACAGTCGAAACACTATTAATAAAATTCTCTACAAGTCCTCAATAAAAAACAAAGATAAACCAGACTACAACTATAACCATTCCTTACATTAAAGGGGGCATCAGATAAAATAAACAGAATATTACAAAAATACAACCTCAAAGCCACACCTTTAAACCTCCCGCAAAACTAAAACACTTACTCAACTCATCCAAAGACCCACTCCCTCTGCTGGCCCACCCTGGAGTATACCGTATTTACTGCACCTGTAATATACCATATATAGGGGAAACAGGACGCACAATTCCTATCAGACAAAAGGAACATAGACGACACATTAAATATAACAACTATGGTGAAGCTGGCCTTTCTGACCATGCCCTGAACACTTTACATAGAATAGACTGGAAAAGCACCAGTTGTTTACATCACACCAAAACATGATATGAACGCAAATTTAAGGAAGCCTGTGAGATTCTTATCAACCATCCCAATCTGAACAATAATGATGGTCTAAAAATCCCAAGCATATGGAAGGTACATATTCGACCCATAGAACCTCTTTCTCTAAGAGTTAACTATAAACAGGACTGTAGATAATCCAGAATCCTAAATCAGAAATAACAATTGTAATGCTAAAAATAGGACATCATTGTTACTGAAAGAAGACTATAAGAAAGAATGTTTTCTCATGTTATCTCAAATAGAATTTAGCTTTGATGTAGTTTCTAAATAATTAATTTTTTTTTTTTTTTTTAGCGGTCATACCAGTAGAATCACCTGTGATCAAATTCATTGTTTCTTTACTCACTTTATTATATGTATAATAAAATTAGTTTAATCCTTTTTCCAAGTGTGAACAAACAAAGTTTGTGCCTGAAAGTATCTTCAGGACTGGGGTAAGGTGGTACAACACCAGGGAAACTCGTTGCAAAGGTGGAGCAAGCCACCAACATGCCTATCTCAGTATCTCCTATAATGCAAAACACATCTCCTTGTGGATATGTCTAATGTTATGCATTAAGGGAAGGGCCACTACCCAGACTAGTTTCGACCTTTATTGAGGTCTCTTCAGTGGGAGCCAGGCCCAAGTAGAGATATCAGGCAGAGGCATTAGCAGGTCATCTCTACCTATAGGAGTTGCCAAATGGTGTGCCACCCTTTTTTAATAAATTACTCTGGATTTAGAGAAAGATGTTGAAAGTTTATATTTCACTTGGTTAGAGTATAATAAAATTAGTTTAATCCTTTATCCAAGTGTGAGCAAACAAAGTTTGCACCTGAAAGTATCTTCAAGAGTCCTGAAGATACTTTCAGGCGCAAACTTTGTTTGCTCACACTTGGATAAAGGATTAAACTAATTTTATTATACTCTAAAAAATATCTTAAAAAATAATCTTCAAAAATATCTTCAAAAAAAAAAATACTCTAAAAAATATACTTTCCGCCTGAAAGTATCTTCAGGACTCTTGAAGATCTTATTAAGCAAGAGATTCTTAACAAACAGATGATGGGGAAGGAATATTGTGTGCATAAGGATGATGTCCATTATGAAAATTATATGCAGCAGACTAAAATAATCACAACTATCATATGGAAAGCTAAGCCTGAGTATGAAAATAAACTGGCTCTGCAAGCTAACGACAACCTGCAAGAATTCTATTGTTATTCTTTCATATTCATTCTTTCTTTTACTTGCAGCATATCAATAGAATTCTCGCAGGTTGTCGTTAGCTTGCAGAGCCAGTTTATTTTCATACTCAGACTTAGCTTTCCATATGATAGTTGTGATTATTTTAGTCTGCTGCTTATAATTTTCAATCTTCTAAATGCAGATTGCGTGAGGGTTATAGATGCAGAAGAGGTTGTTCAACTAATGAGGGGGAAACAAGGGGAAAGGACAAGGGTTCATCCTTGGAAGCTGAGAATGAATGCTGCTAAGAAGGGGGGGCTTGACTTTTCTCTGATAGGGTGGTGCGTGATTGGAATGGATTGTCATTGGATGTTGTGTTCAAGCAGTGGCCTCCCTCGATGAGTTCCTTACTCCCTGGAGCTCTTTTAATAATAATAATAATCATCATCGTCATCTTTGTAACTCTTCTTTGCATCCTTTCTACAGCGTCTGTATCCCCTTGGAACCCAGGAGACCAAATCTGCACACAGTAGTCCAGTTGCAGCTTTATAAAAATGGCAAAATGACTTCTTTATCTTTACATTTCAAGGTTTGCTTCAACATTCACAATTATGGTATGGGAGGAGTTCAACATTCCTTGGTCTTCTGTACATTTATATCATGCGAATTTGATGAAAGCTTGCCTATAACAGTTCTGATGTTTAATTTGGACCTGAGCACAGTTAAAAGTTATTAGGTGTGATGTGATTCATACATTGTCTGTTTTTGTTTGTTGGCAGTTGGGTTCCACCATGTTTTTGGTGCAACTGAAGTGCCAACAGCAAAATATGGCATACTAATAATTGCTACTGGAAAATACAATGCAGTTCTTCTACTTTGGCTGACTTTCAGAGAATAAAATTGTGCATGCTGTTAAGAGGTATTAATCAACCTAGTTAATTTTCCATCTGGGAACACTCATGTGCCTGTGAATATACTGGAAAGCACAGAGTAATATACTATAGATTATAAGCTTGTAGGCAGATGCAAAAAGGTTTGGCTCTCATTATTCAGAAGAGAGAGAGATCATTATCATTGAGCATAATGCTCACAAGTCCAGCCTGTTTCATTGGTGTTTGTTCTACACCATAGTCATTATGACCACACCTAGATTACTGTATGCAGATTTGGTCTCCTGGTTCCAAGGGAATAAAGGAGCTGTGGCCAGAGCGCAAAGAAGAGATACAAAGATGGTATCATGATTATGGAATGGAAATTACGAGGTCAGATTGAGAGTATGTGGACTGCAGACACTGGTAGCAAGGAGAAAGAGGGGTGATATGTTAGAATCTGTAAATTTCTGAAAGGTTGTTATAGGATATCAGTTGATAAACTTTTCATTGTATGGAAAGTGGGTAGGGGGCATCTGTGAATGTTAAGTTTGCGTGCAGTTAAGAAAGGGGAGTTAGATTTCTCTCTCACAGATCAGCATGTGAATGGAACAGTTTGCCTGTTGAAGTGGTGATTGCATCTGGCCTTCCTCGAGTCCTTGACTCTCTGGAGGTCTCTGTTAATAACAATGATTTTCAATCGCACAATTTTTCACAACAAAATTAGAGAAAGCCAAATTATGCTTAGTTTACATGAAACAGAACAACATGTAATAAACTGTGGTATAACATTTTTTATGTTCAATAAATTTTTACTGAAGTTTTTTTGAATAATAACTTTGCTACAGATCATGATAGTTCTTATGAAAACCGTGAAAATATCAGCAATCAAAAATTCATCTCTGGTCAGTAAAACACTGTAATAACAAGATCCTCTTTTGAATTATTTCATTTTTAACTAGAACTCTGACATGTTTCATTGTCATTTCTCTGATAGCAAACCCATCTAATACATATTCAGTATTTTGTTCCTAGTTCTACTAGTAAGTAGTTATAGTTTGAGTGGTTGTTGGTGGAGTAAAAGTCTAATATGCTGCAAGACCAAATGAATGACTTCCAAATATCATGTGAATGAAGCCCTTAGTACAGACTGTCATGTGAGTGAACAACTTCGCTACATTCCATTAAGAAACAAGACTGATATGCTTTTGAGATCTGTGTTTGCAATTAGGAACATCTACTTAATAATGCATTGCTCCACCTCTTTGTGCAATCACTGCACATGCTTAAGAACAGATTCCACAGTGTGTCAAACATCCTTCATGCGTAACTCAACCCATGTCCACTTCAGCAACTTTGTCAGTTTACATTCATTCCATGGAGATGGATCAGCGGTTCTCCTTCCCCCTGCATTCTAGCATATACCACACATGTTTGCTTGCATTACAGTCAGGGGGAATTTGGAGGCCAAGGCAATGTTGTGAATTTGTTGTGTTCTGTTCTTCCAACCACTCAGTAGTTATACAAGCCCAATGATAAGGTGCATTGTCCTGTTGATAGATGGCACTGTGGGCGGGGTAGACCTCTTGCAGATATATAAATGGAGATCATCTAACAGTCCCTGTCGCATTCGCTATTCAGTTTTTGTGGGATGATAACCAACGGACATAGGGCGTACCATGGAAAAACTCCTCGGACCGATAACACCACCACCTCCACTGGCCTGTTGAACCCCCCTGCTGTGCAACCAGGGGATAGTGCTTCACTGTTTATGTCAAATGCAAACCCAGCCATGAGCATGGTGCAACAGGAAATGGGACTCATCACTTCAGATGGCCTTCTTCCATCTGCCGAGATTTCATTACCGATGTTTCTTGGCCTGTGTGAGGTATTGTTTGAGATGCCTAGCCATCATTATGGGTTCCCTTGTTGGTCTCCAGCTGTGGAACCCCAAGGGAAGCAAGGTATGGTGCATGTGGAAATGGGTGTGTTTGGACAATTCATCATGGGAAAATTAATTGCACAAAAATTCTTTGCAGATATGTGTGAAAAAAAAAGAAAGAAAAAGAAATATTTCTTTTAAAAAATTTAATAAATATTTTATATATGATTTAGTATTTCGATTATATTTAGCTTTCTGAACATTTTTATTATGTATAAAATTATCAATATTCTTTCTTGCTACAGGCTCTGTAGATGGAATATTAATTGTTACAGAACTGGGATAGGATGGTTAGAGAGAAAGAGCACCATATTTAAGATTAGTTGGATATAACTATTTAGGGATAATAGTTATATCCAACTAATATTTATAGTCAACTATTTACATATTCCTATTTTTCCTATTAACTATTCTAACTATTAATAGTTAGAATGGTTATTAGGGAGAATAAAATATTTTAGAACAGTTAAGGGCACAATATTTAAGAATATTTATTCTTCTAACTGTTCAGACATCCATCCAGGTGTGATATATATATATATATAATTTTTTTTTTTTTTTCTTCTTCTCTTCTCTTCTGGTCATGGCTGGTTTAGTTCCTCAAAGACTAATTTTTTGCCATTTCTTTCTGTCTGCTGTCTTTTTATATAAAGTTCTATTATGGAGTTTAAGTGGGTGCTTTCTTTAATGCTGTCAATCCATTTCTTTCTTGGTCTTTCTCTGCTGGGCTGTCCTTCAATTCTACCATTTAATAATATGTTTGGTAGTCTTTCTGGGTTCATTCTTGAAACATGTCCAAACCAGCTTAGCTGGCTCTTTTTTAGTGCTGTAATTATTGTTTCTTTAAAGTTAAGTTCTTCTCTGACTTTTTCATTTGTTTTTCTTTCTGTCAGTTTGTTCTATTGATTTTTCTTAGGCATTTCATTTCAAAAGCATTGAGTTTATTAGTTTCTTTTTTTCTAAAGATCCAGCATTCTGAGCCATAGAGTACTATAGGAATTATCATTGTTTTATATATCTTTAATATGAGTTCTTTGCTTAATCTTTTATTGTTCCATATTTTTTGTAGTCTGCCCATTGTTATCCATCCATTATTGATTCTGTGTTTGATGGTTTCAAAATAGTTTAGATTTTCGGTGATCATTGATCCTAGGTAATTGAACTGCATTACTTGTTCTATATTATTGTTTCTTATGTTCATTTGTATTGCTTCCCTTTTTCTTCCTATTAGTTTTGTTTTACTAAAATTGATTTTCATATCATATTTGTTACTTGTTTGATGCATCTTGGTCAGGATATTTTCAAATTTTTGTTCGCTGTCTGTAGTGATAACTGTGTCATCAGCATACTTTAAATGTGTTATATTTTTTCCATTTACAGTTCTGCCTTCACATATCTGTAGTCCTTCGTCTACTATTTCTTTTAGGTACAGGTTGAATAAATATGGTGACAATGGACAACCTTGCATAACTTCTTTTTTAATTGCTATTTGATCTGTTTATGTTTTTGTATTCACTATTGCTTGTGTTTCTGAATAGAAATTCTGGATACAATTTAATAGGTATTTGTCAAACCCTCCGTTTTTTTCTAGAATTTTAATGAGTTTGCTTCTGTTAATCGAGTCAAAAGCTTGTTTGAAGTTGATAGAACAATAGTAGAGTTTATTTTTGTCTCTCTCATAGGATCTGCTAATCTGTTTAATGTGAAAATTGCATCTATTCTGCTTCTGCTATTTCTAAATCCCATTTGCTCTTCTTTCATTTGTTCTTCATAGGAATGTTTAACTCTGTTTTGAAGAATCCTGATGAATATTTTATAGTAATGGCTTAGAAGGGTGATAGGTCTATAGTTAGTGCAGGATCTGACATCTCCTTTTTTGTGGATGGGTATGATCTGGCCTGTTCTCCATTCTGCTGGTAAATTTCCTTTTAGTAATTTGTTGAACAGTTCTCTTAGGTAATTTATTATGCTTTTTCTCCCTTTTTCTAGAAGTTCTTTTTGAATGTTATCTATGCCTGGTGCTTTATTATTTTTCATTTATTTGATTGCTCTTTGTATTTCTTCATTTAATGTTTTTGTGTCACAAGTTTCTTCTGGGTTGAAGGCGTCTTGATCAATGTTTTCTTCAGCTGCAAATGTTTCGTTAAAATGATTAGTCCATATTTCTTTTATTGTTTTATTGCTACTTGTTGTGGTTCCATCTTTTTGCAATATTGAAACTGGGTTGGGTGAGTATGTTCTAGTTATTTCTTTAACTATTTCATAAATGGTCTTGTAGTCATGTTTTTTGTATGCTTCTTCACATATTCCTGCTTTTTCTTCTAAATATGTGATTTTTGCTAATCTGCATTTTTTGTCTGTTTCTTTTTTCAAATTTTTGTATAATATTCTATTTTCTTCATTGAAAGTAGTCGTTATTTATTAGAAGTTTTTGTTATACTTTCTCGGGTTCTAGTCAGTTAAATTTTAATCTTATATATATATATATATATATATATATATATGTGTGTATATATATATATATAACAAAGATCTGTATTTAAGTTTTGTCGATTTGGAAAAGGCATATGACAAGGTGCCAAGAGAGAAGCTATTCAATACGCTACAGTTATATGGTGTCAATGGGGCATTATATCAAGCAATACTTAGTCTTTATTTGAGTTGTGAGTCAGCAGTTAGAATTGAAGGAAGTACAGGAAGATGGTTTAATGTTAAATCTGGTGTGAGACAAGGATGTACATTATCCCCTCTGTTATTCATTATCTATATGGATCACATTATGAAGGAATGTGGTATTAAACCTGATATCAAAATTGGAGATGTTAAAGTCAGCTCTTTGCTTTATGCGGATGATGTTATACTTCTAAATAAATCCGCTACAAGTCTGCAAGATTCTCTGACTAAATTGAATAGCTGTTGTAATAGATATGGTATGAAGGTCAGCAATAAAAAGACAAAGACAATGAAAATAGGCAGAATCATTGAAAATGTCAACTGTGTTGTGAATGGAGAACCTGTGGAACAAGTAAAACATTTCAGCTACTTAGGCACAATTTTTACTGAAGATGGTAAACTAAATATAGAAATAGACAACAGAATCAGCAAAGCTGGTATCGTGGGAAGTCAATTGAATAAATTCATATGGAATAAGAAAGAAATTAGTCCGAACACTAAATTAGCTGTATACAAGACTGTGTTCAAACCAATTTTAACTTATGGATCTGAGAGCTGGGTCAGAAGTAAAACACTTGACCAAAGACTAGAGACCGCAGATATGAGAGTCCTGAGAAAGATTATAGGTGTGAACAGATGGCATCAATGGCAATATCATATTAAAAACGAACAATATTAGGAAAGAACTTGATATTGTCAGCATCCAGGAATGCATTAGCAGAGCTAATCTCAGGTGGTGTGATTTCTTAAACAGAATGGGCTAGGAAAGATTAGCAAAACAAGTGTTCTCTGCCAAGTTGGCAGGAAAACGACCCAGAGGAAGACCAAGATATAGGTGGATTGATACGGTACAAAGTGCCTTAGACGATAGAAATATAAGATCTGATAATGTTGGAGTCTTGACAAGTAACAGACTGATTTGGAGGAAAATTGTAGATAGGAAGTTAGTAATGATGTAATTTTTTCATGTAGTACTGTCATATCCTGTACACCCCTTGAGGGTACATGGCAGGAATTTGATGATGATATATATATATTTTTTTTGAGAGGTTAGTTTTGGATATTCTTTTTTTCTCCCATAAGCCCAAAATCTCTGGTGTAAGCCAACCTTTATTTGTTTTGTTGCTGTTTCTTTAATAATTTCTTTAAATTTTTTCCAAGACTCTGAGTCTGTATCTAAAGCAAGATTATTTAATTTTTTTTTTAATGTTCTTTGATAGTTAGATCTTATCAAGCTATCATTGAGTTTTGAGATGTCTATCTTGTTTTGTTTTTGGTGGTTTATTCTCTTTCTTTTGAAACTGATTTTTAGTTTGGCTGATAGTAGTTCATGATCTGTATCCATGTCAATCTTTTTTAATGTTTTGACATTTTGGAAGGAATGTTTCCATTTCTTATTATCATCATCAAATTCCTGCCATGTACCTTCAAGGGGTGTATAGGATATGATAGTACTACATGAAAAATTTACATCATTACTAACTCCCTATCTACAATTTTCCTCCAAATCAGTCTGTTACTTGTGGAGACTCCAACATTATCAGATCTTATATTTCTCTCATCTAAGGCACTTTGTACCGTATCAATCCATCTATATCTTGGTCTTTCTCTGGGTCGTTTTCCTTCCAAACTGGTGGAGAACACTTGTTTCGCTAATCTTTCATCGCCCATTCTGTTTAAGTGACCATACCACCTGAGATTAGCTCTGCTAATGCATTCCTGGATGATGACAATGTCAAATTCTTTCCTAATATCGCTCGTTTTTAATGTGATATTGCCATTGATGCCATCTGTTCATGCCTCCAATCTTTCTCAGGACTCTCATATCTGTGGTCTCTAGTCTTTGGTCAAGTGTTTTAGTTCTGACCCAGCTCTCAGATTCATAAGTTAAAACTGGTTTGAACACTGTCTTGTATACAGCTAATGTAGTGTTCTGACTCATTTCTCTTTTATTCCATGTGAATTTATCCAATTGACTTCCTAACATACCAGCTTTGTTGATTCTGTTGTTTATTTCCATATTTAATTTACCATCTTCACTAAAAATCATGCCTAAGTAGCTGAAATGTTTTACTTGTTTCACAGGTTCTCCATTCACAACACAGTTGACATTTTCAATGATTCTGTTCAATGATCCTGTTTTCATTGTCTTTGTCTTTTTATTGCTGACCTTCATGACATATCTATTACAACAGTTATTCAATTTAGTCAGAGAATCTTGCAGACTTCTAGCAGATTTATTTAGAAGTATAAGATTGTCTGGATAAAGCAAAGAGCTGACATTAACATCTCCAATTTTGATATCATGTTTAATACCACTTTCCTTCATAATGTGATCCATATAGATAATGAATAACAGAGGAGATAATGTACATCCCTATCTCACAACAGATTTAACATTAAACCATCTTCCTGTACTTCCTTCAATTCTAATTGCTGACTTACAACTCAAATAAAGACTAAGTATTACTTGATATAATTCCCCATTTACGCCATATAACTGTAGCGTATTGAATAGTTTTTCTCTTGGCACCTTGTCATATGCCTTTTCCAGATCGAAAACTTAAATACAGATCTTTGTTATATTCCCATAATTTCTCCACTATTTCTCGTAGAGTGAAGATCTGATCCTGACAGCCTCTATTTGGCCTGAATCCAGATTGTTCTTCACCAAGCATTTCTTCCACAATTCTTCTCAACCGTTTCCCAAGTATACTGGCATAAATCTTACCAGGAACACTCAGTATGGAAATACCTCTGTAATTCTCACATTCAGTTTTATTTCCCTTTTTATATATGGGTACTATGAGAGCTCTACTCCAGTCATTGGGAATTCGTCCCTCATCCACGCCTTCTGAACTATGCAGTGCAGCCACTGTAAGACTTTTATACCACCATACTTCAGCATTTCTGGTCGAATATCATCTACTCCTGCTGCCTTTCCACATTTCAAGCCTTTGATTGCTTTTTCTACTTCAAGTATAGATATGTATTCCTGCCTGAATGCCTGGTCAGTGTTTTTTACCACTGTGCTGTCATCACTGCTTGTTTCATTTAGCAGTTTTTCAAAGTAATTACTCCATACTTCAAGGATATCTTTTTCTCCTGTTTTCATGTCACCTTTATCATCTCCAATTCTTTTTACAGCACTCTTTCCTCCATTTCTGAGCTTCTTCAACAGCCTCCAGAATATTTTGCCATCTTCTTGATATTTATTTTCTATGTTCTTGCCATAGTCCTCCCATGACTTTTGTTTAGCTAGTTTTACACACTGTTTAGCTTTCTTACATTTGTCTCTGTATTCTCTAAGAGCACAAGTTGACTATTTGCCAGGAAATTTTGATATGCTTTCCCCAGATTTGGATCCCTCTGACTTCTATCTCTTCCGAAAACTAAAACTCTTCCTTGCTGGTCAGCATATTTCTTCGAATCAAGGGGTGATTGCTGTAGTGGGATATTTTGCAGATCTTACTGAGAACCACTACAGGGACAGGATAATGGCACTGGGGCATCGCTGGAATAAATGTATTAGTCTTAAAGGAGATTATGTTGAAAAATAAAAATAATTTTGAAATTATAAATTCGTTTTTTCATTGTTAGGCCAAGAACTTTCAGACCACCATTGTATATTAATGAAATACTAATACAATAGAACACTGTAAATAACCATATATAAAAATTTCCTGGAATAATAAAATAAATATGCTATTATTTGCAGATGATCAGGTAATAATATTAGATAATGAAGACAATTTACAAAGAGTAATAATTTAAACATTATAGTATGACATTTTGGAATGAAATATCTATGCCAAGATATTTTCAAATAAAACCAAAAACAAGGCAATTTGTGGACAAACTCTAGAAGTAAAATAGTTATTAATAATGAAATAATAGAAGAGATAAATCCTTTTAATTAAATTGGATGTGAAATATATGAAAGAGAAAAACGCATAAAAAAAACCTTATAAATAGAAATCTCAATAGAAAATAAAATAAAAAAAACGCATTCAAAATTATACAATACTTTAGCATCGCCTGCATTATTATATGGCAGCAAAATATGGGCAATAAATAAACAAGATAAACAAAGAATAAAAACAAGTGAAATAAGATTCATGAGAACAGCAAAAATAGTTATTTGACCAAAAAAAATTATATTTTCAGAGAACTAAAAACAAATTAAAAAAGTAAACAAATATAAACAAAACAAAATTAGATAGAATATGTAAATCAAATGGCCAACACCTGATATCTTAAACAATAAACTTGTTGGAAAGAGAATGCCAGGTAGATTTCATAAGAGATTGGAACAGATCATAAGGTCTATATCCATATTTAGCATTATGATGAATGAGATTTGAACTTTACAGAGTTCTTCCTCCATGGCTCCCACTACCTCAGTATCGGAAAATGGATTTATTACCCAATCTGGAACTTCCATGAAAGTAGATCCTTAAATTGCTCAGTCATATCTTCATGCAGCATATTCAAATAGTCAGAGTAAACTTGCAGATCATCAATTTGCACCCTACGCTTTCCATCTAACTTGGATAGGCTGGGAAATTGGTAGAGCTCATGACTGCTTAGGTTTCTCTTCAACAGATTTAACTTTGAAATAAATGTTGAGATAGAAGATTTGGCCTTGATTAGATTGATATCATTGCCTTGCAGCTGCAAATTAATTTCATTAAATTTTGCAAATATATCTGATAAATAAGCAACATCATGCCTGATAGCTTTGAGGTCATCACTGAGCAAAGCCTTTGTCTTCAAAAAACTCTACAACGGTATCAAAAAGATCATAAAACCATCTCAAACAGTTGCCTCTTGACAGCCAACGAACTTCAGTATGGAGCAGCAGACGTTCAAAATGCTCATCATTTTCATCACAGAGCTCTTGAAAAAAGTCTTATCATTGAAAGTATGGGCTTTAATGTTATTCACTGCAGTAATGACAGTGTGTGTGTAGTAAATTGTGCAAGCGATTGCTGAGTGTTTTTGCAACCAGATGTTGATGATGAATGATACAGTGAATGGTAAATATATTTGGTACTGCTTTTTTTCAAGTAGGCGACAAATCCACTGTAGCAACCTGTCATTGATGGTGCTCCATCACTTACACAAGAAAGTATGTTAGTAAGTGGGATTTCCTTATCTTTGAAGAACTACTCAACAACATGAAATATTAACTCCCCTTTAGTGTATGTATCTAGTAGCTTTGCAAATAACTCTTGAACCAAACTTTCTTCCTTTACAAAGTGCACATAAACCAAAAGCAAAGATTCATTGCCTGGTAAAGTTGACTCGTCCAGTTGTAATGCAAAGTCTGTTGTCCTTGATATGCATCATAATGTTTCTTCAACATGAGCAGCCATTTCATCTACTCGCCTTTGCACAGAATTGTTGCTGAGAGGAATCGTCTTAATTATGTCGTATGGTGACTTATGTAAAACAGTTCTCAGAACCTCACTAACAGCTGACAGGATGTTATTGAGGTTCTGAGAACTGTTCCTCACCAATCATATGTGGTTTTCCAGACTTTGCGATCAACAATGAAATGTTGTACCGTGTACACAAATCATCAGTGTTTTGTTGTGAATCATTGCAAAACATACTTGAAACTGTTGGTCACTTTTGAAATTTGTTTCGGAGAGATTGAAAGAAAGTTAAATTCTTATTTACCTTGTCAGGATGTACCTTCTTCAAATGTTCAATTATTCTGGAAGGCCTCATTAGAGAAGACCCTTTCACATAACAAGCACATTGGCAGCTGCTGGTTTGTTGGTGCTGTATGCATCCATATTTTAGGTATTCAGTGCTATACGGCCTACATTTCTTCTTTGACATATCTGCATCTGACATTTCTATTCTGGAACATGCAGAAATAAGCACACATACATATTTGAAAGCAATATTTGTAAATAATAATCTTTATCTTTGTATCCTCACAATATAACATAACCTATAATTTGCCAAGCTGATTACACAACACTTGCATAGCTAAAAGCTTCACATTTTTGTTCAGTAAACAAGAATATGGGAAAATACGTTATAACACACTCAATACTATTAATGTATAAACGGACTGCTTCAGAAATACCAACAAAAAACTCAAAATGTCTTGGAAACAACAACAGTATATGTCTTGGGAAACAACAACAATAATAATAATCAAACAGCAGCAATTAATTATTGCACATTTCAGATTTTGCAACACACCTTAAATGTCCCCCCCCCCTGCCTCTTAGCACCTCCCTAGATAATCTCACCACCCACCGGGGGGAGTGGTACAGCCCACTTTGGGAACCCCTAATATAGACAGCCCTATGCACTAACTTGCCAAGCACTCGGTGAAGTCACTTGTCCCATCACTCTTAAAATTAAAAGAATTAAAAAAAATATTTTTTTAGAAACTTCCATCTGCCTTTAAAAAAAAAAAAAAAAAATATATATATATATATATATATATACATGCACACATACATACAGTGGTGCCTTGGTTAACGACGGTAATCCGTTCCAGGATTACCGTCGTTATCCAAGGCGCGATTCCCCATAAGATTTAATTGAAAATAGATTAATTTCTTCTGGCTCTTCCCCACAACCATAGTACATATTAAAAATGCAGATAAAACTCATTTAAAATGTCATAAAAATATGGTAAATATCATATATTTATTATACAGTACACTGTATTTGCTACAAAAAAATGAATTTTTTTTTTCATGTATTTTCATGAACAATTCATTAATAAAATGAATTGTTCATGAAAACAGTTTTGAATTATCAATCTTCACCAGATGAACAATTGGGCTCACTTCGGAGTTTTTTGAAAAATGGACCTGTAAAAAACATGTCTAGGGTTGTTTGCTTCTGCTTCTTTTTTTAAAATGTTTCTCAAAAACTGCATGGACTTTTCATTAAATAGATCTGCAGTTCTGATAACCTCAGATTTAGATTCCATTTCATAGCAACATTTTGAACTTCCTCCCACTTTGCCAAAACATTTTTGATTTCAGCAGTCGTAATTTGTTCTTTCTCTCTTTCCATCCTCATCTTCAGATGAAATTTCCATTTCCTTTTCTTCACATTGCTGCTTGAAAAGTTCTTTTAGCTCGTCAGTAGTCAGTTCTCTCATGCATCTCCAATAATTCTTCAACATCTTCTTCCTCTACTTCCAAGTTAAGATCATGAGCAATTGCCACAATATCCTTTACCAATTTGTGTCATTCATCTGAAGTTTCTTTGTTACCAAAGGAAGGACACAGTTTCCTCCAATTAGCCTTTACAATTACCTGGTAAAAAGTGCCCTTGTGTAAAGTTTTTTAAAATTTGCAATTATCAGCTGATCCATAGGTTGAATCAGAGATGTAGTCTTGGGAGGAAGAAAAATCGCCTTGATAAAATCTAATTCCTCTGGTAGCTCTTCTTGTATGCCCGTTGGATAGCCAGGCGCGTTATCCAAGGTTAAAATGGCTTTTAGAGGCAGATTGTTTTGCTCAAAATAGGCTTTGACAGTTAATCCAAACACTTCACGAATCCAGTCTCTAAATTCTATACTTGTGACCCAGGCGTTACTGTTAGACTTCCACAAAATACCGAGATTGAATTTAGAGACATTGAACTTTTTGAATGCTCGGTTCTCTGAGTGGTAGGTTAACATTGTTTTACCTTGCAGTCTTCACTTGCATTTGCTGCTAAAAGCAATGTTAACCTGTCATTCATTGGTTTATGGCCAGGAAGTGTTTTTTCTTCTTTTGTGATAAATGTCCTGTTTGGCATTATCTTCCAAAATAACCCAGTCTCATCACAATTGAAGATTTGTTGAGGTAGGTATTCTCCTTCTTCTATAATTCTTGTAAAGCTATTGACAAATTTATCTGCTGCTGCTTTGTCAGCACGAGCTGCCTCTCCTTGTCTGACCACACTATGAATTCCTGTTCTTTTTTTAAAGTTGTCAAACCAACCTCTGCTACCTTTAAAATCATCATCTACCTCAGAACTTGATCCCGAAGTCTTCTTTTTCAAATCTTGATAAATCTGTTTAGCTTTCTGACAGATTGCATTTTTGAGATGTAGTATCGCCTGCCATTTCTCCTTCTTTGATCCAAATTAGTAATAGATTTTCCATTTGCTTCAAAAAGAAGCCCTCTGACATTCAACCTTGAAGTTCCCTTAGCAACCTTAGCTATCATAAGTTCTTTCTTAGCCCAAATGGTTGTTATTGTAGAATGACTGGTTTCATATATTATTCGAACTAGCTGCATAACTTTCACACTTTAATGATGTTTTGTATTATTTCTTTCTTCTGTTCAATAGAGAAAATTTTTCTGTTTTTTTTTCACCTCACTAGCTTTCTTTTTGGGACCCATTTTGTTACACGGTATTATTACAAATTGTACAACACTAAGACAAGGGATACAAAGAACATATCGTCACCTGAAAATAAAAGTTCAAAAAAAAAAAAAAAAAAACTTTTTGAAATAAAAGTTTACAGCTAAATTCGAAACCTGCAATTTTTGACTTAGTGCATTTTGCTTGTAAGGTGACGATGTCAGATACAGCACTTACCATAACATACACTGATTAGATACAATGATTATTATACAGTGAGATTTGATTTTGCCTTTTGATGGCGAACGAACAGTGACACGAACCCGCCGATTTATTGTCTATATGAACCAACACATAAAATAAAAATGCTTAAATACTCATTTTCATCATAATACGCATTTATAACCACAAATTTTAAAATAAAGTAGTACGCTACAAGAAAAGAAAAGAAATAATAAAGGGAAAACGTAAACAGCTGGCTATGATGGGTCACATATCTGAGCTTTCACAGCTATGCTGCGTGGCTGTTCTCTATTCGACAATGTCTCCCGCGCGTGCCTGAGTGTGATTGGAAAATTCCGGCTTTTTAGATTGGATAGAGGTTCACATAATCGAGAGTAATTAACCAAAGCCTGTGTCGTTAACCAAGAGATTTTTTCTTACAGCCACTTGTCGTTAACCAAGTACGTCGTTATCTGAGTTAACCAAGGCACCACTGTATTTTAATTTTAAAACAGCCATATGTTTGTTATTTTGCATATGGGTAAAAATCAATGAGCAAAACTATATGCAGAATTGACAGTTTATTTAACCAGTTGATGACTGTGGGAGTAAGTGCAAGTTTCCTAAAGCCTCCAGGGAAGGAATGTGTGTAGGGGAGCAGTCATCATTGACACAATGCATAGTCTGCACAGCGCCATTCATGCAAAAGAGTGACTGTGAAATATCCCACAGATGTAGTAATTGGCCACAGCAGCCTGGTCTGGTCTTAAATCTGTTTAGCAGGTGCCAGAAGTGTTGAGATAAACTGAATCCTGAAGGTTTGGCAGTTGGATCTGTGATTAGATAATTGTTTGAATTCATTCTTGGGTCTTCTCGCCAGTGCTGTGGGCCATCATCTGGTATTTCCACAAGCCAAATGGGAGGTAAGGCAGTATGGTGGAGAGATATCTTGATAGATGGGAAGGTTAATTTTATTTATTTCTCTGATGATAGGTTCTCTTCTGAAGCATGGAGGAGTAATGTAGGAAAGAAGAATAGACCTTAAGGTGCCAGAGATGGTTCTCATTATTATGTTGAGTTGTTCATATATAAGAGTCATGTAGTGATAACTCCAAACTCAAGCAATACTCTGCCACTGGGAAGACCAGAGCTGGGGCTGTTCAGAACAGGGCTGCTGAATTATAACCCCAAGTTGTGCCTTTTGGCTTGTTTATGATGTTCCTGACATATCTTTTAACTTTTTTAAGTTTATTTCCAAATAGCAGTATGTGAAGATGCAATTAAGTGTGACACCAAGGTTTCAGGGAATAGAGTCCTGTTGCAGAAGTTTATTTTCAGTTTTCTATGAGCTTGGTTATTCAAGTTGAAGGCTGAACAACAGTTTTTCTGGGGTTATGGATAGTCCCTAGATTCCAAAGTAGTTTTGCAGTGAACTCAGAACTTTGTTCAGTGTTTCCTCAAGGTTTGAAAGGTATTGGCTTGGGTGGCAGTTGCTATGTCATCAGTGTAGATAAACATAAACTTTCAACTGGCTGTTGGAGGGATGTTGCTTGTGTACAGGTTGAATAGAGCTTGGGTAAGGGCAGATTGTTGTGGCAGTCTGTCCTGGGATAAATGTTCTGTTTGTTTGTGAATTTAGATGAATCAATATTTTCCTATCAGAGAACATTTATTCTAGTAGTTTGAGTTTTTTGGCAGTTTATTATTTTGGATGTTTTATAATGCAAGCCTTTCTTCCGTTCTGTTCATAAGCTGATGTTAGGTCTTTGAAGTCAGTACCTGTTTTTAAATCTTTTTGATGTCCAGCTCCTGTGTGGGTTGCTGAGGACCAGTACCTGGTTGCAGCGGCTTCTGCCAGGTCTAAACCCAGTGTTTTCATTAGGTAAGATGGATTCTATTTTTGGATAAATCTATAAAGGTTGAGCCTTAAAAAAGTTTGTAAGGAGCATAGAGCAGTGCATAGTTGTTAGTATCGTCAGTTGACTTCATGAGTTTTGGCAAGACTTTGATTCATGTCATAGTTTTGAGAGTCATTTATTATTGAAGAGAAGAAATTAGCCACGATTTTGTTCTTAGGCCAAGGTGAGTAAGAAAATCTTATTTGCCTTGGCCTAATGTGCCAGAAGTTTATCTGTTTTAGTTAGAGAGGTGCATCAATTTCATCTGGAGTTACTGGATTGGAGTTTGCTGTAGATGGACATGATGAGAAAAGTTTTTTTTTCATAAAGATGTTGTTTCCCAGTTTTGATATCTGTGGGAATTTTGAGTTTAACTTTTTGTGCTAAGATTTTTGCAATACAGTTGTTAGATGTACGTTTCCTTTAGTAATTCTGCCTCCCATTCGATAGAACATCTTGATGGTTCTTCTACCATTATCTAAGAACCTTAAGAGGGCAGAAGTAATGTCTAGATCAGCGTTTCCCAAACTATGTTCCACAGAACACCAGTGTTCCGTGGAAAGTGAATAAGTGTTCTGTGAAAAATTATCAAAATTAATATGAGCCTTGAATGGTTTTAAATGCTGCGACAAGTTCTAACATATTTTAAAATCAAGCACTCCTCACTTTGCATGTGGATTGTGCTATTAAGGCCAATTCGTGCTGGCCTTGACTCAGCTGCTGGCTGACAGCCACCCAGGGTTAGCGACACTTCCGAGCTTGAGTAAAGAACAGAGGTATCTATTCTAGGAAACGTGCAGTCACAAGCAAGGTCAGTGCAATGCACTTTAGCCTAGTGCTTTTGTAGTGTGTGTGTGCTATCGCATTTTTGTGATGCGATACAGCCTGCTGCAGTGATAGTGTGCGCTTAGCTTTACATTGAATACAAGACTGATTATACTTGACTCTTAACCTAGGTGTTCCTTTAAAATTCAGGATTTGTGAAGCATTCCGTCATGGGAAAAGTTTAAGAAACGCGATCTAGATGGTTCTGCTGCTTAGATTTTCTGCCAGAATAATACTACTATCAGCTGACTAGCATGGTGTGAGGTCTTTCTGAATCATCTGAGAATGTCTTTTGCCAGATGCTATGAGGAGTGAACCTTTCATAGCTATCAACTGTAGGTGGAATTATGTTGATGTTTTCAATGAATTTAGCGAATTTTGGCCAGTGTTCTTTCCTGAGATTCCATTGTGTATTGGGAAGCTGTTTATTCTGGGGATTATAAATCCTATAGTAGTTAGGTATGGTTTGTGTTGGCTGTGGGAAAAAGAAGGCAGTACTTGGTAGATTGAGGTGAGGAGAGTTCCTTCTGTGTCAGTGGTGGTAAAGCAGAGGTCAGGAGTTGTCTCTGATCCCCATTTTCCAGATTTGAAGGTTCCAAATTGCTTGCTGTCATAGAGGAGGTGGAGATTGTCATTATTATTACATCTCCATAATATATTGTGTGAGTTAATTCCAAAGGATGATGCCAGGATGGGCTGGCTGAGGAATTGCAAGGTTTGGCCAGTCAAGTAGAGGAGGCTTATATACATTATAGATTAAGAAGTTGAGCAGACAGATACCAATTAAAAAATGTCAATTTTTTAATGTTCTCCTCTGGAAACTGTTCAACTTTGATTCTTTTTAAAACCCTCTTACACACTTTTTTTTTCAATATGATATTTAGTTTTATTGTGCTCAAAATTAAATCCCATTCTATTTCACATCCTCTAACCAGGTGAAGATACCTTGAACTTGCCTTGAACCAGGGTAAAGATATTGCTATCAACAAATAACTTAGTAAATTTATTGTTCTCTTCTCTCCACATGAATTTGTATTTTGGAACGTGGTGTTATTAATGACTAGCCATGTTTTGAACTGAAATCCAGTGGGTACACTTACCATCATTATTAGCTTTATTATTTTCTCCAAATTTCCAAAGCAATTCTATAATGCCTGGCAAAAAGTATCCGATCAACGTTATCACTAAGATGGCTGCAACATACACCATATATTTTTTGGAAAGTTTAGCATGCAAGAAATGAAATGGTTCACTTTAAAGTATAAAAAGAAAAGAAAATGTTATGTATGATTCAGATTTAAATGTTAATTTAAAGAAAATAAATTATTTGTGTTAGAATAAAAAGTATCTGGTTAATCTGACAGTTGGGAAAAAGTAAGCAATCGCTGAGGAAACAAACATGTATCATATCCCTATATGCAAATCTGCAAAAGGAGTAGAATTGTGGTTGCAAAATTTGAATTCTATTACAGTGTTAAAGGATGGCTCCTGCAAAAGAACTTTCAAGCAATTAAAAAAAAAAACAGATGATTGAATATCTGAAAGACAGTGTCTCAAAAACAAGTAGCTAGATTACTAAAATGTGCTTCAAGTACTGTATGCAACATTTGGAAAAAAACATTGTTTAACTAATAGTGCAAAAAACATGCCTTGAATTGGATGTCCATATGCCACCTCACACAGCCAGGACAACAAACTGGCTGAACTTGCAATGTAAGTTCAGCCAGTTCAAACTATTTAATGCATGGTCATAATATAGAGTGAAGGTAAGTTACCCCACAGTATGAAATCGGCTGAATGGTCAAGGATTTCACTTTTTCAAAGCTAGAATGAAACCTTTTTTGAAAAAGCAACATAAAAAAGTGCATTTTCAATGGTGTAAAATTCATGTAAATTGGGAATTTGATGACTGGAAAAAAAAAGAAGTCATTTTTATTGACAAATCTTGAATTTGCCTTAGAACCTATATGGAGAAGAGTTAGTGAAAAGTTCCTCAATGACTGCATTAATACCAAGGCTAAATTTTCACCCTTATTTACTGTTTGGGGTTGCATGACATCACAAGGTGCTGGAAAATTATGTTATGTACAGTCAACAAAGAAATTTTAGAGCATATTTTTGGTTCCTAGTATTGAAGAATGGTTCCAGGATTCCAATGACTTTATTTTTCAAGATGACAGTGCATCTTGTCACTTCAGCAGTATGAATGAAGAACTATCTGCAAAGCAGTGGAAACACATCAATTAGAACTATGCCTTCAAATAGCACTTTTAAATATTCCAAACATTCGAAAATGTTTGGAATATTTAAAAGTGAAAAATCAACACCAAAAGTCCCACAAATGTCATCAAATTATGTTAAGCAATCACAGAAAGCTGGAGTGAAATTTTGCAGTCCGACTGTCAAGAGCTTATTGAGTCCACCATGAAGGATGAAAGCCGTCATTCAGGCTAAAGAAGGAATAATAAAATACTGAGTTCGGTGATTGGATATATATATTTCCCAATCAAAGAATGATCTCAAACTTTTTTTCTTCAGTGTTTGATTTCCATTCACCTAATTTCTGGTTAAAAGTAACTATAAAATATTTTTTGTAATAAATTTTATTTCTTTGAACATTCAAACATCTTTTCATATTGAACAGTTAAGTTTAATTTGAACATAACAAAATTTATGTATTGAGAAAAAATAAATCCTAATGACTAATGACTGTAACACTAACATAAAAAGTTAGTGTTACAGTCATTGACTGGATATTTTTTGCCAGGGATTGTATACATCTTGTAATCGGTTTCTGCTCTGTTGTTTAGATATCCATCATGGATCAACTTATCTGTTTTTCTCTGTCAGTTGCTTTCTCTAATGACTCAAAAATTTCACTATTTATTTTTCCTCCATTTCTTTTTTTCTATGGAACATAGGCATGAATAAGTCTCATTTTCTAATTTCTCATTCTAATATTTTCTCTCATCAACTTTACTTGATATTGCCTGCTATTCAAGACGTTTATCCTTGTATTTAGTATTGAATACTATAGCTACCACTTCTTTTGTTGCTTCGAAGAATGTCACCTTTTTGTTTGTTTGTTTGTTTTGGTAACACCTGTAATGTTGATCTGGTACTTACCCAGTTACTTCTACTAGTTCCATTTCTTTTTCATTGATGTTTGTTATGTTGATGATGCAATCTTGAACTCTGTTGAGGCAACCCTTCCTTTCCACGTACTACGTTCTGGTTACTTCATGTGGCAAAATAAATTTTACCTACAAAAACTGTTGAAGTAGCTGTTAATTGTGTTACTGAAAGTTTATCAGAAATGGAAGATATGACGAATGCTAGTTCTGTTGACCAATACCCAGAAAAATATCTGTAAGAAAAGAGACAATATAAAACAGCCATGGGTTCACCTCTATTCCCCCAATTGCTAACTTTTATATGGAAGCTTTTGTGCAACGTGCTCTTGATATCTTTATTCTAAAGCCTACAGTTTGGCTTAGATATGTTGACAATGTTTTCATTATCTGGCCACATGGTCACCAAACTTTAAACACATTCCTTAGCCACCTGAACAAACATGATTGCATACAATTTACTATTGAAATTGAAAATCAGAACTCACTCCCTTTCCTGGATGCACTAGTCACACGTCTTCCCTCATGCTTCCTATACTCACAGATGGTCAGTTTTGTATTGTCTCTCTTCTTACAGATATTTTTATGGGTATTGTTCAACAGAACTAGCATCCACCATATCTTTCATTTCTGATAAACTTTTAGCAACACAATCAACAGCTACTTAACCGTTTTGCACTCACCAAACCTAATCCTTGCATTCATCTTTTATCTGTTCTATTCTGTGGAAGGCTCAAAAGACTACAAACCTCTACCTCTTCAAAATAAATGTTAACAGATTACTTTTTTGTTTAATCTCTGCCCACACAGTATTTATTTGCTGTAGGTTTAGCAGCCTCTTTCTTAGTGTCTGTTGACATTACAAAATGTGTAAAATTCTCATATTCTTACCTAATTTTATGTGAATCTACTCACAAAAGGCTGTTAGCTGATATTTTTGTATTAGTACTGTTGTGTAGGCCTAGGGTTAAATAATTCAGAAACCCTGCTTAGATATAAAAATGCTAACAATTTTTTAAACAATGCAAAAATGAAAATTAAATACTTTTAAATTTTATATATATATACTGTTTTTTTTTGTTTGTTTGTGTGTGCGCGCATATGTTTTTGTACATTCTAAAATAGCTAAATCAGTAATAACTTCAAATTTTATGCTGGATTCTAAGTTTTCCTTCTTTTATGAAGTATGTGACTGTGTTGAGAATTATAAATGATATAAATATTTGTATTCAGTATAACACAGTGGGACCAAAAGTCATTTATATCAGCCCATTTACTTAAGTGGTTTACATTCTTTTTAAAAATATGACAAAAAAACCTGCTAGGATAAAGAGTGAGGATTATGGAAATATTGGCTTGTTTACAAACATCACAGTGATACTATAATAGGTAGGAAAATATTCAGAGCAATAATAAAGCTTGTTATACGTACTTTGTTATTGCAAATATCTGCTTGCTAGATAGTTAGGCACTCTCATCTCTTGAAATGGATTTTCAAAATCTGTTAATCAACATTTCACCTTTAATTTTGGTTTGATGAAATATGGTTCAATATGACAAAATATAATGAAATGCATTTCTGAAGGATTACAGTTAACTTCAGTTATATATATAACTGGAATTTTGCATAAGTTGACAATTGTTGTTATATATAACTCCACTTATTGTTATAAACTTTTTTATTGTTATTTTGCATTAGAACAAAAGGCTAGATTCACATTTTTAACTGACAGTGTAACTATATTGTATATGTTATTTCATATGATAATCAATTCTGTATTATCTAATATATTTAAATATTTCATCATATAGCATACTTTAAAAAAAAATGTTAATTTCCATATTTATTTCTAGATTTAATGTACATTCCAAGCTAGTTAACTTTATGGCTCCCATTGATAGCAGTACTATGTCTGATGGTGCAAAGTATGTATTTATTTTAAACTTGTTAACTGTAGCCAGAGACATATGTAATAAATATAAAATACTTTTTTAAGAGAAATTGAATTATCATAATTTGTTTATGGCAAGTTAATCAGCATTATAATCCTTAGATATTTTTTATGAGTCTAAAGAAAAACCTCACAATCAAAAATCTTCCACATTGACTTCACTAATATCAGAGTTCTTAATTCTAAGATCAGTGATGTGCACCACTACCAACAGTCATCCAAACCCAATATATTATTTATCACTAAACCACAATTGGCACCCTCTCTTCAGCTTCTTATCTCAGTTTTCCATGGTGCCTTTCACAAGAAGGGCAGAACCTGTGCTTTTGCCAGGTCTGATTCCATGCCTCACTCTATTGTTTTCATTTGCTACCTCTGTCATTCTCCAAACTCCAGTGACTTCGCTGACATCTTTGATTACCTATTTCTGATAGGCAATCACATATAATTGAACTAGTTGTAGAAAGTTTTTTTCACTTGGTTATAAATTAAATTAAAGATGGCAAGAAATTATATTCTTGATTTATCCTTTATCCAAGTGGAAACAAACCAAGTTTGCACATGAAGTATTTTCACAGCTAAGCTACTTGTATATAAAGGCTAATGACTTCACATTAATTGCCTTTGTTGTAAAAATACTTCACACACAAACTTGGTTTGTTTACACTTGGATAAAAGATAAATCAAGAATATAATTTCTTACCATTTTTAATACAATTGAATTACAATAGTGAGATAATTTTCCAGGCCGATTTCAACTTTCACAATTCCAGCTGTCTTTCCTTCTCCAACTTCACAGACTAAGCTGCTAAAGAAACTGAACTGTTTGCTATCAGCAATAATTTAATGAAAAATTGTCCAAGCAACTCAACAGAATTCCAGATAATTTTCTTTATTCTTCCAACACCTTGGGCCTTTTCTTAACTAGCTCTTCCTCCAAATACACCATTGATGGTTAGATTCTCTCTTCGCATAACCATGTTCATGTCTTCTTTGTTACAGATCGGCCTTCTCCCAGTCATTAACAGCCTCATATCTTATGGCACTATAACAGTGCCAAGTGGAATGACCTTTGGGACACAACATTTCCATGGTCTGATTATTTCTTCTGATCCTAGCATCTGCTCCTATCAAATAACAGAAATTATTCTCACTGGGATGAGTGGTTTTATTCCCCACTCCACTCAAAATCCTTGATCTTTGTCCAAACTACAAATTCAACATATACCCAATAGCACCATTCAAAAACTCTAACCTTGTCATTCAACTTACATTACAGCTCGTAACAAGTGCAAAAAAAAAAAAAAAAAAATCATTAGCAAATCTAAAGCAGACTTTGTAAGCACCAAATGCATTAAACTCAGGCCTTCTGGTCGCTTGCCAAGGATGTTGGGATGCAATTTCTGACCTTCCATGTTTCCACCTCTCTCATATCCTGATGGCACAATGACAACATCTTCCAAAAGAAAGGTAGACCCCTTGGCATCAATTTTTGCTCTATCTCTCACATAGACAACCAAGGCAGAACTCCTCCTACTGTTCCACAAACTGTCCACAGTATGCCTCCTCTGAAATATCACTTTGTACTAAAAACTTGTGCCCCAGAACTCACACTTGTCATCTCTTCAAGTTCTCATACTCGTCTTGCATCTATCCCACAGCCTGGAATCAAGCTTTTGTCCATCCTGTGCCCAAAAAGGAAGTTAAAAGTCAGTCTTCAAACTATTGCCCTATTACTCTGACCTCAATACTAAAAAAATAATGGAAAAGGAGGTTGTCAGTAGCCAATTGCTTTACTGCTTGGAGATCCACTGGTTACTTAATGAACATGAATATGGATTCTGCAATTCTTGTTCCACAGCAGACCTTGCTAACTTGCCCACCTTTGGGCACAAGCCATGGAGAAGTTCACAGAAACTCAAGTGGTTGCTCTTGAGATTTCCAGAGCATTTGATCAATTCCATCCTTTTGTGAATGGATTACCAGCATCCTCTCTGGCCATTCACTGTGGGTTATGGCAGATGGTTTCTTTTCATCATATTTCTCAATTAATGCTGGTGTACCTCAGGGCTCAGTACTCACCTACACTCTTCCTCCTACACATTAATGATCTACTCTCCCTGATGTCCAGTCCTATTCATAGCTTTTCTGACTACAATGCTCTTCATTCTTCTTTTTCATTTTCAAAACCTTGTAATGCTCAGGTAATTTGTGCTTCAAGATCTTTAACCAATCTCTTAAACACTGATTTCCTTTCTATCCTCAAGTGGGTTAAGGATAACCTGTTGAATTTCAAACCTTTAACAACATTCCTCTGGCCAACCAGGACCGGTTTTCTGTCCTTGGGTTAATTCTCGAATTTAGTCTATCCTGGCTTGAACATATCATGTCCATAGCTTCTTCAGCCTAAAAAAAAATTGGTATCCTTTTGTTCTAAACAGTACTTCTCCTGACACTTTATAAAGTGTCAGGAGTAAAGCTCAAATATAAAGCTGAAATCCACCCAACCTTAGAATACTGTTCCCATATTTGGGATGGTGCACCTAAAACTTTCCTCAAAATGCTTGATTGTATACAGAAGCTAGCAGTTTGCTTAATTGATGACCAAACAAACCAACCTCTCTCTCACCACCTCTCTTCAGTCACTTTCCCATAGATGTTTTGTTGTTGCATTATGTCTCTTCTATAGGCTATTTTTATGGGCATTGCTCCTCTGAACAGGTGCCATTCTATTCACTTTCTGGTATTTATATATGAACACAAGCAGCTGCCAGTCAACACCCATTTACAGTTCAACTCCAAACTCATTGAACCAACTTCTCATCCTCTGCCTTCGTTTCCTACACCCCTGCAGTTTGGAAAACAGTCTTTTTTGACTACAACTTTCAAGTTTTCAAAAAACACATTGACAAATTCCTTTTTCCATCTAACCACTTACCCACACATGGCACTGTTGTCATAAGTCTTGGGACTGTTCATGTGTGGGGCTAATATTTAAAAAAAAAAAAAAATCATTAGTATTTTACTTATTTATTCATCTTCATGCCCCATGGCACATAAGGCTGAGATCCATTTCTTTCAGATACTTCTGTCTTCAGCCATTAGTTTAGCAGGTTAGCTTCTGTTATTCTCTGCCAAGTTTATTTAGGCCTTTTCCTTTTTCCTTCTGGGATCCATGTCAAAGCCACTCTAGGAATATCTACTGTCCGTTCTCGGTACGTGTCCAATCCATTTCTGTCTGCATTCTTTTTTTTTTTTTTTTTTTTTTTTTTTTTTTTTTTTTTTTTTCATCAAAGATACTTTTTGCTCAATCAGCTTGTGTAAATGATCATTTGTTATACATTGGGACCAAAATATTTTTAAAATTTAAGCAGACATTTTGTTTGCAAACATTTAATTTGGCTTCCTGTTTTTGATCACTTTCCATGTTTCTCATCCATATAATAATATAGCCTTAATGTTGGTATTGAATATCTTGATTTTGGTTTTATTATATTTGGATGATTTTCATTTATTTAATTTTCTGAAAACGGTATTAACTTTTGTCAATTTTTGCAATATATCCCTCTCAGCTCCACCTTCAGTATCTACATTTGCTCCCAAGTATGTAAAATTCTTAACTACTTCTACTGCAGAAGAAGTAGAAGTTTCTTTGAGGCATTTGCTGTTCGATTTAAGAACTTTTGTTTTAGTCATTTATTTTAACCATTTCAGCTTTATTTATTTATTATTATTTTTTTACAAGTCTTCTGATTTTACTTGTATATCATTGCATTTAAAAATATGTAATTGCACAATCTAGATCTTTTAACTGTGATAAGATTCCATTTAATTCTTCTTACACAATTAACTTTTCTCATAATCCAATCATTGACTATGTTAAACAATAAACTAGACATTACACAACCCTGCTTCATGCTAGACTTTAAATGTGCAAACATACTATAGGTTTACTGAATAACATTTCTTGGGTGGGAACCACATAAAACATTCAGATGTTTTTGCTAAGCAATAACCCAACTGTTACTTCCTTCTTATATTTCTTTGATTACACTGTCCAACACAATTTTTGCTGAATTTTATGAGACTTGTTTTTTACTAATTTGGGTGCGCTGATTTCAAATATGAAACCCATTTTTTTCTATCACGTCAGGTTTTTCCTCTATGGCATTTTCTTTTTGCTAATTTGTAAGTTTTTGATAGTTTTAAGGAGGCAGTACTATTTAGAGGATCAAAAAAATCGATTTTTTAATATTATTTTCTGAAAGTATGTACTTTTAAAAATCTGTTCCGAACTTTTTATCAAGAAATTCGAAAAATTCCCAAAGATATAGCCTATTATTCAAAGCGGTGTGCAGATCAGAATCGGAGTGCTCACCGCTCTCGCTTGTTAGTAAACGAATAAATGCGTAAGAACCTGCAACGGCATGTACTGGCGTTTGAATGTGAGAGAGGCCGATAATTAGATACATAACTACTTAACAATATTCATTAAAAATTACAAGAATATTTATAAAAAAAATAACAATTTTACTTACACATGAGTTTCAGGGAATAAATTTTTGTTTGTAGCAATTTCTGCTGTGTGTTCTGTTTTGGCAATCCCTTTGAATACTCCAACAGTAGTTGGCCATCATGTGAGAATCCCATCTTCCATAGTTTTTAAGTCTTGATGAAATCTTTCACTTTGTTCATCGCTTACAGCACCTAAATTCTCGGGAAATCTATCAAGATTTTATATCAAGTATAGGAAATGAAGCTTTATGCATGTTGCAACCTAGGCGCTGGAAATTTTCAAGCATTGTTTCCACTAGATCTTTGTAATTGCACGCTTTTTTGTTTCCAAGAAAATTATTCGCAACCATCATAAATGAAGTCCAGGCCTCTTTCTCAATTTCGTTCATAGAGTTGATGAAATTTGGGTCTCTCATTAAAGTTCTAATTTGCAGTCCATCAAATACACCGGCTTTAATTTTTTCATAACTAAGTCGTGGAAATTTTTCACATATGTATTGGAAACAGTCACCTTGTAAATCTAAAGCGTTAACATACTGCTCCATAAGACCTAGTTTGATGTGTCGAGGTGGAAAAATTATTTTTTCTCTGTCGATTAAAGGTTGATTTATAACATTCTGTTCTCCGACACTTAAGGATATTCTAAGAGGCCAATGTTTCTGACTCCAGTGTTGGTTTCTAGCTCGACTATCCCAGAAACATAGAAAACACGGAAACTTTGTATATCCTCTTTGAAAGCCAAGTAAAAAGTTCACCATTTTAAGATCCACACAGATGATCCAGTTATGGTCTGTATATTTTAATAACTTCAGAACCTTTTTAATGTCCTCATATGTTTCCTTTAAGTGGACTGAATAACCAATAGGAATTGAGCCATATACATTCCCATTGTGTAGTAAGACACACTTGAACTTCTGCTTGAACTGTTGATAAATAAACGCCACTCATTTGGATGATATTGTACAACACTCATTTCAGTTAGTAAGCCTGACACATTGTTACAGTAAACAAACCCACACTCATGTTTAAAATATTGTACAAGATTACTTTCCCTGCTACAATAAAAAGTTATCTTCGTATCTTGCTCCAGTAAGTTTTTTCCATTTAATCTTGAAGCTAACAATTCCGATGATTCCTTTGATAGGCCCAAATCTCTTACTAAGTCATTCAATTCCGCTTGAGTAAAACGTTGCAGTCTAGAACTAGAAATTAAATTTTCATTGTCTAAATCAACCGGGTCTTGCGCCTCAAGAACATCTGGCATATCCCGATCGTGCTCGTTCTCAAGTAAAGGAAGTCCTTTATAAATTGGCACGGCTATTTCATTGGAATGAGCAACTGGCTGAATTGCTGAGTGGAGATTTGGATACACAATTTTTTTCTTATTCTTCTTATTATAACCAGAAGTCTGAACTAAACAAAAATAGCAATCATCTACGTGATTTTTCAGTTCACACCAAATCATTGAAATGCCAAAAGCTAATTTTTGGCATTTTCCCTTGGTCCACTGTCATAAATTTTCTACACATGACTTACACACTTTATTTGGAGCCCATGACTTGTCCTGATCTGCAATTTTTACATCACACTTTATTTGGAGCCCATGACTTGTCCTGATCTGCAATTTTTACATCAAAGTATGCAAAGTACACTTTCTTAACGAAATCAGTGATATTTGTCCTTTGACAGGAAACAGTAAAGCTGCCACAAATGTTGCAGAAGGAATCTACACTATTGACACAATTTTGAGTAGTAGACATGATGTGTTTTCTTCACTGCCGACTAACATGCAATTAACAAGACAAAAAAAAAAAAACAGAGACTTTATTGAAACGTTATAAGCGTTCATCATACTTTCACGATCAATTAACGATTGACTGATTTCAATCATTCTTTGTCCGCTATGACGCATATAGCATTCATTTGTTTTAGGCAGTTGTCATTGCCTACTTTTCATCACCTAAATGTATGGCCGATAACCGACCTAAATAGGTCGGTTATCGGCCTCTCTTTCGCATTCAAAGCACCAGTACGTGCCGTTGCAGGTTCTTACGCATTTATTTGTTTACTAACAAGCGAGAGCGGTGAGCGCTCTGATTCTGATCTGTGCACCGTTTGAATAATAGACTATATCTTCGGGAATTTTTCAAATTTCTTGATAAAAAGTTAGGAACAGATTTTTAAAAGTACATACTTTCAGAAAATATTAAAAAATCGATTTTTTTGATCCTCTAAATAGTACTGCCTCCTTAAAACTATCAAAAACTTACAAATTAGCAAAAAGAAAATGCCATAGAGGAAAAACCTGACGTGATAGAGAAAAATGGGTTTGATATTTGAAATCAGAGCACCCAAATTAGTAAAAAACAATCATAATCAGCAGAAAAAAATTTTTTTTTTTTTTGTTGGGGGATTCCATAACTTCTAATAATTAACCATAATGTTTCTCTATCAATACTGCTTTAGCAAAATCTATAAAATTTAGTTATAATTCATTAATTTCTATGCTTTGTTCATGCCTTAATATCTTTACTTCATTTTTAATCCTATTTATCAGTATTTTACAGAAAATATTTGCAGGTACTGATTAATTAGTAGGCTAATTCTCCTCCAATTTTCACATCTAGTGAGATCTCCTTTCTTTGGTATTATTATTATCATTATTCCCTTCCAGTGTTTAGGGATCCTTTGTCACTAGCACATTATTAAAGTGCGGTTTATTTGTCAGCTCTTTAACCAACAGGTTGTGGGTTCAAATCCCGCTGTGGGCATGGATGTTTGATGAATGTCTTTTAGGTGAGAGATGAATTTCATTGTCCAGTGTGAAACCAATGCCTCACTTATTGAAGGTCTGAAGTGACTTGAACAAGTTTCATCTTTTGGCTCTAGAGCAAGGTTTCTAGACTGTGTAAAAATAAAAATTACAATATATATATATAAAATGGGAAAAAAAAATCTAGTCCACTCATTGTAAAACTGTACAGTAGGTTTACTAAATAACTTTTTGTGGGTGGGAACCAGATAAAAAAAAAAAAGTTTCTTTAGTTGTCTTAAGCATTTCTATTGCTTAAGACAACTAATGATATTATTTAAGGGAAAAAATATTGATCTCCTGCCACTTACTCCATTTTCATGAAACAGAGGAAATTATGGGAAATCGCACATTGATGAACAAAAAAAGGATTCCCAGAATCATACATAAAGCACAAAAATTGACAAACAGAAATGTACAAATGCAAACAATAATGAGAGACATACAGGCCCATAAATATTCACAAAGAAGTTTAAACTGTGAATAACTTTTTTGATTATTAATTTCTTCATTTTATTTTTTTCAGGCATTCTAAGAAACATTTGGGAAATTAATCATGGAAAAATTCACAACCCAACAATGAATCAAAATCAACATTCAATTATATTTGTGCAAAGAGCATATCACTGCTATTTTAATGTCCAAAATGCTTCCTCAGAAACAATGATTCATCTTGATTGAACATTTCCAGTAAGAGGGTTCTGTAGGTTATTTTCCATGGTCTGGAAGATCCCATTCTGCCAGGATAGAGGAAAACATTCAGTGTTTTCCTCTTTCTCTGGCCTTATTTCTTTCAAGATGATGATGGTAATGCAGTGACAGTCACTGGGCAGTGATATCAGGCTATGATTGGAAGTTTTGTATGCCATGCAGTAGAGGATAGACTCAAGATGTGGTTTCACCAAAATGGAGCTCTAAAAATAATTATAATTTGAGTCTTTTCACAGCTGTGTCTCTGTTAGTATTGCATTAGTTTTGGTTTTGTAAATACGTATGGTCCGCGCGGTTAGCCTAGTGGCTGTGCACTTCACAACCATATGCCCGGGGAAGGAGTATCCTAGGTTCGATTCCTGTCGGTGACGTGAGGAGCTGAAGGATCTTCCCCAGCCATAGCCAAGTTAGCCGGTCTTGGACAGTAGGGTTTTTCTTCTTGCAAAGCAGGCAAATTAGCCTTTAGAACTCAACACTACAGGACATAGGATACACCAGGGCGTAGGGCTTGACCACCTTATCCTGTGAATGGTTTGAGGTCCAATGATTAATAAATCCCTGCCACCATAAGGTAAAAGAGGGTATAAAGAAGATGAGATATGATCAGCACTTGCGATATGCCGAATATTCATATTTATGCTAAAATGAAATGTAAAGTATTAGAGACTTATTGTACTTACTGGTTATCAGATAATTGTAATAATTCACATTTGTTAAATGTTCCCTGATATCTATCATTCATCGTAAAGACATTCTCTTTTTGCCAACAATGATAACATATCAGCCATTACTGATAGTTGAACAAGTATGCATGGTGATCGAGGACGTTGGTGGCTGATTGACTGCCGACAGTGTTCAGTACCTGGGATAATGGAGGAAAAGAAGAATGGAAGTTTGAGAATGCAGATCAGAGGATTTTGTGTTAGGAAGTTTATAAGAAAACTAGACAGAATAATTTAATAGAAGATTCCACAAAGGGAATCTTGGCAAGATGAATACTTAGAGACTGAAAAAATGACTGTTAACAAGTGAATAGTAAATGACATTCTATTTCAACATTTGAAGAAATGCTAAATGAAAAGTTTCATCTTCCTTCTCAAGGATGGCGATGATATTAATTATTTTATCAGAACAAGTAATGAAGAGGCTCTACTTTGATAGTGTTTATAAAGTAGTAAAGGAAACGATTTTCTTCTTGTAAAGAATTTATAATTTGTGCTTGTAATAAAAATTGCCTTAGGTGTAAGATATATGCCAGTGAAACAGTAAGGATGAATGGCTAAATATGGAAATCCATAGTGACAGGGAACTTAATAAGAAGTTTTATATTTTGAGAAAAGGCATGATAAAGAACTGGCACTAATGCACATTTATTGTTTGTATGAATTCATTGTTAAAAAATGAAATGTTCAGTCTGATAGACTGATTTAAGTACATGTGGAGCAAACCATTAATAGGATGAGTCAAAGAGAATTAATTTATCCACTAAAGATAAACGAGATCTCAAAGTATACTTTTTATTTAGAAGACTTTGGATCCAAATAGTTTTATAGTTATTAATTTAATTTTTATTTACAGTACGTAGTTTTTAGTTTCATTAAAATGTATATTTTTTATTTGGTCTTCGGTCAATATCCTGGGGTCTAATAGAAATGAAGTTAATAGTCATTGCACCATTCGGATTGAACTCTTGTAAATTTACTTAACACTTGGCGTAAAGAGAATTAAATTATCCACTAAAGATAAATGAGATCTCAAAGTATACTTTTTATTTAGAAGACTTTGGATCCAAATAGTTTTATAGTTATTAATTTAATTTTTATTTACAATGTACATAGTTTTTAGTTTCATTAAATGTATATTTTTTATTTGGTCTTGAATCAATATCCTGTGGTCTAATAGAAATGAAGTTAATAGTCATTGCACCAATCAGATTGAACTCTTGTAAATTTACTTAACACTTGGCGTAAAAACAGTCTCTTTAGGAGATAAACAAATTGGTACAATTTCCATTACACAGAGATATTAACATAATTGGTGCAGCTGACAAGATTTTTAACAAAACTGGCACAAGTGACATGATAATTAAATTGATGCAGTCAACTATTAGGATTGGTTGTGATTTTAGACTTCAGAAAGTATACTTTTTCCTGAAGAAAAATAGCTACAGTAGATAATAGTTCTTCTAGTGAGGTTTCTTCCATTAAAGATGAAGAATTTTTTAAGTGTAAATCCAAACTTTGTGGTACCCTCATTCTCAAGTGATAGTCATGAAAGCATAGAAATATTTTTTAAATATGTAGAAAAAATTACAGATTTAAGAAAATGGTCAGATTTCCATTTGTTAATTATACTTTGTAAAAAACTAATGAGCAAAGCCAAAACATTCCTAAACACTTCCACATTATTAAGAGAGACTGATAATTATGCAACCTTTAAAAGTTATTTGGACAATTCATCAGTGCATTCAAGATAATAGGGAGTCTCTTTTTGAGTATTACCACAGACTTTTGGGTATTGCCCATGAGTTTAATGTTCTATCTGAAGAGATCTTCTTCAGAATGGTTGTTTTTTTCATCAGTTTAGGCATCGCCTTAAAGATAATTTGAAAGAAGGAAAAAAGTTAAAAATCTTGAAAAATATTTTAAGTTTGTTAGGAAAAAGGAGAGACGCTGATCACATGCACTAAAAGGTAATCTCTTACAACGAAACCCATTCTCCTGACATGGTGATTGTAGATAGATTAGAGAGAAGGGTAGTTTGAAAAATGTGATAACAGAAACAGTCTAAGGAGTTTCAGATCCAATGATGGACAATGGGCATATATTGGTAGTGTTCTCTTAAAACTGTAAATTAAAGAAATATGGTACAATATCTGTTATTTCTTTTGACGTTTTATCGAATAGCTATGAAGTTTAGTAATATTTTTTGGTAATAGCTCATTTTATGTTGGAAAGATTCTTTATCCATAAAATAAAAGAATTCTAATTTAGAATCAAATTTTTTTAATCTTAATTTTTTATTTTAATGGTATATTCTGCACCTATTTAGTTCATTATGAAGATTTCATTTAAGTGACATTAATTTAAGCTAGTGTACCATTTTGAAATTTAAGCATCGATTTTGTTTTTCATTTTTCTAATTTTGTACTCTTCTAGTTGTTCGCAATATTATTATTTACATTTGTTGTTTTCATATTGGTATTTTGTGTTCCATATGTTTGATTCCTGCAAATCATCCTTTGTATTCTCTTGTTAACGTATAAATTCCCATGGTTTCCTTTGTTCTGCTTCTCACCATTTCCTTTGTTTTCTGTTATCTTATAAACATTTTGCCATTTACTTTGGATGCCAATTGTGACATCATTTGTCACAATCAGTATCCAAAATAGCTATTGTTCTTTAATTTAGGCTGGGACTTTTCCATAGCTTTCTATAATGTATAATTTTGTTAATGTGGTGTTCACTGTAGTGTACATCTACTGTAGTTTAATGCTAATTTAAAAAAGTACACAAGTAATTTGTTATGATTACTTTTTTATCTTCATTGTGGATATAAAACTAGGTTTGAATTATAGAAGGATAATTCATGATGATTATTATTATTATTATTACTACATGACACCTCCAATAAGTCCAATGACTCATTGAGGGAGGGCACTTTTCCTACAACTGTCTCCACCAGTTAATTCACCAATTACAGCGAACCACCACTACCATCATTAGTATTTTTGTCTGTAAATTGTGATAAGAGTTCAGATATCTTTTTACATATTCTTGACTTAGATCAATGAGTTGATCAGAAAGTTGAATTCCAAAAGTTTGAAAAATTGTGAACTGAAGTACTTGCCCTACCATTATTCGCTGGTGTTGTGATATCTAAGAAAAATTCACCGGTTTTGTTTGGACCACAGCTGGTCCAAAAACAGGCAGATTAATTGTTAATTTTTGCTTAATGCATACACCCAGTGTAGAGTTAACAGATTTATTTTAAACATTATCAGTTGCAGAAAGCAAACATTCTATAGCTAATTTCAATAGTAGTGCAAAATGTTAGCCATAATAAATAAGTTTCTGGATTGGATCAAAAGTCTAGTTTGGAAAGAAGAAATGGAACTGACGTTAGTTGGTCTGCAGTATTCTGGAAAGACAACATTTGTGAATGTGATATCATCTGGCAAGTTCTGTGAAGATGTGATACTGTTGATATTTAACATGCGTAAACTTACAAAAGGAAATGTCACCGTTTAAATATGGAATGCTGGTGGACAGCCAAGATTTAAAAGCATGTAGAAAAGGTATTGCAGAGGTGATAATGCCATATTATACATATGGTAGATGCTGCTGATCATGAAAAAATTGAAGCATGATCTGTTGGATAAGCTGCAGCTAGCTGGTATACCCGTCTTAGTTCTTGTTAACAAATGAGATTTATCTAATGCTCTGGAAGAAAATGAGCTTATTGGACAGATGAAACTTTCAAGCATTCAAGACAGTGAAATTTGCTACTATTCTGTTTCTTGCAAGACGAGAGATAATACTGATATTATGCTTCAGTGGCTCATTTCCCATTCCAAGAGTGAAAGTCACGGAAGTTTCTGTATTTCCTAGTCCTCTGAAGTCTGTGCTCAGATCTAGCATTCTGAAGTAAGGGCACTACTGGACATGTGGCACTGGCCTTGGATAGACCTGTCATGGCCACTCACTTGACACCGTGGGATCACCTATGAAAATGGACAAGGCTGGACTTTGTTTAACATACTCTCATATTAAGACATCAGCCAAGGCCAGACACTTCTGTAAACTTTCCCAGCTTCACTTGTTTCTTTCCTTGTATTTCAGATTATTTGGAGTTTGTGCCATTTGCTCCATTATCTGGTAACTCAGTCATTTCCCCATCTTCATCTTTGCCTATTATTTCTTATTTGCCCCTTTGTGATGTATATTTTTTCTTTCAGTTTCTCAATGTTATAATCATGAATGTAATAGCACATTGGATGTATTTATTGATTACAGAGAAAGTAGCTATAAGAAAAAAATTCTACAGTGAAGTTTACTGATCTGTATAGGTCTTTTTAAGAGCAAATAATAACAAACAGATATTTATATTAAACATTTGACATTATCATCATCATCATCAATTTCCTGCCATGTACCCTCAAGGGGTGTACAGGATATGATAGTACTACAGGAAAAATTTACATCATTACTAACTTCCTATCTACAATTTTACTCCAAATCAGTCTGTTACTTGTCAAGACGCCAACATTATCAGATCTTATATTTCTATCCTCTAAGGCACTTTGTACGGTATCAATCCACCTATATCTTGGTCTTCCTCTGGGTCATTTTCCTGCCAACCTGACAGAGAACACTTGTTTTGCTAATCTTTCCTCACCCATTCTGTTTAAGTGACCATACCACCTGAGATTAGCTCTGCTAACACATTCTTCCTGGATGACGACAATGTCAAGTTCTTTCCTAATATCATCATTTTTAATATGATGTTGCGATTGTTGCCATCTGTTCTTACCTATAATTTTTATCAGGACTCTCATATCTCCGGTCTCTAGTCTTTGGTCAAGTGTTTTACTTCTGACCTAGCTCTCAGAGCTATAAGTTAAAACTGGTTTGAACACTGTAGGAAGTCAATTGAATTTATTCAATTGACTTCCTACATACCAGCTTTGTTGATTCTGTTGTCTATTTCTATATTTAATTTGCCATCTTCAATAAAAATCGTGCCTAAGTGGCTGAAATGTTTTACTTGTTCCACAAGTTCTCCATTCACAACACGGTTGACATTTTCAATGATTCTACCTATTTTCATTGTCTTTGTATTGCTGACCTTCATACCATATCTATTACAACAGTTATTCAATTTAGTCAGAGAATCTTGCAGACTTGTAGCAGATTTATTTAGAAGCATAAAATCGTCCGCATAAAGCAAAGAGCTGACATTAACATCTCCAATTTTGATATCATGTTTAATACCACTTTCCTTCATAATGTGATCCATATAGATAATGAATAACAGAGGAGATAATGTACATCCTTGTCTGCATCATTTAACATTAAACCATCTCCCTATACTTCCTTCAATTCTAATTGCTGACCTTACAGCTCAAATAAAGACTAAGTATTGCTTGATATAATGTCCCATTAACACCATATAACTGTAGCGTATTGACTAGTTTCTCTCTTGGCACCTTGTCATATGCCTTTTCCAAATCGATAAAACTTAAATATAGATCTTTGTTATATTCCCATGATTTCTTCACTATTTGTCGTAAAGTGAAGATCTGATCCTGACAGCCTCTATTTGACCTGAATCCTGCTTGTTCTTCACCAAGCTTTTCTTCCACAATTCTTCTCAACCGTTTCTCAAGTATATTTGCATATATATCTTACCAGGAACACTCAGTAGGGGAACCTCTGTAATTCTCACATTCAGTTTTATTTCCCTTTTTATATATGGGTACTATGAGAGCTTTATTCCAATCATTGGGAATTCGTCCCTCTGTCCAGGCATTCTGAACTATGCAGTGCAGCCACTGTAAGACTTTTATACCACCATACTTCAGCATTTCTGTCGAATATCATCAACTCCTGCTGGCTTTCCACATTTCAAGCCTTTGATGGCTTTTTCTACTTCAAGCATGGATATGTATTCCTGACTGCATGCCTGGTCAGTGTTTTTTTATCACTGTGCTGTCATCACTGCTTGTTTCATTTAGCAGTTTTCTATGTTCTTGCCAAAGTCCTCCCATGACTTTTGTTTAGCTAGTTTTACACACTGTTTAGCTTTCTTACATTTGTCTCTGTATTCTCTAAGAGCACAATCTGACTTATTTGCCAGGAACGCTTGATATGCTTTCTTCTTTTCCTTCACTGCTTCTTTAACTTCCTGTGTACACTATGGGGTTCTAATTTTTCTATCCTTGCAGATAACTTCACCACATGCCTCTCTAGCTGAATCTATCAGGGTTTTCTTCAAGGCTTCCCATTGAATCTCCAAGGTTTGATTCCTGTTCTCCAACTCTTTCATTTTTTCTTCAATAATCTTTGTGTATATTAGTCTACAGTTTACACCTGAGAGCTGCTCAACTTTTATTCACTTTAAAACTTTCTTACATGTTATTCTTTTCAATATGAAATTCAATTTTATCCTGCTCAAGACCAAATAGTGATCACTTCCAATTTCAAATCCTCTGTACACTCTGGTGGCTTGCACCAGGGGGAAAACATCACTATCAACAATAACATAGTCAATGACACTTTTCTTATTCCTTGCTTCTTCTCTCTATGTGAATTTGTTGAATTTTTATGTTGGAACATGGTGTTAGTAATAACCAGTCCATGTCCTGAGTAGAAATCCAACAGGTATTTGCCATTATTATTAGCTTTGCTCTTTTCTCCAAATTTTCCCAAAATATTTTTGTATGTCCCATAATCACTTTCTACTCTGCTATTAAGATCTCCAACAAGGACAACTTTTCCTTTTTCATTGTGTCAGTAGCTTTCTCTTGAGCCTCAAAAAATTCTTCCACTTCTACCTTAGTAGAGCCTTCTGTGGGACCATAGGCACAAATAAGTCTCATTGTCCGGTTCCCCATTCTCATATTTGCCCACATCACTCTACTTGAGACTGCCTGCCATTCAAGAAGATTAGCCTCATATTTTGTGTTGAATACTATGGCTACTCCTTCTTTTCCTTGACTGTCATTGCCTGAATACTGTATGGAAAATCACTTCTATTTTCCATATTAATCTAATTATTAATAATCCTTTTCCAAGTTATTTATATACACACACACACACACACACACTGAAGTGCCTTTGTATTAGGGATAGGAGATGCTATGCAACTTCGAGTGTTGCAAATAGTTAACTGTCAGTGTTGGCTTTCCCAAGCATTCATCATGAGAAGTGTAATGGGAAAGGCACAGGATGTAGATGCATTTGACAGAAGGCAGATCATAGGTGAATAATTGATGGGTCACTCGATCTCCAAAATTGTCAATGAACTTGAAATTTCTCGTATGACAATTTCAAGAGTGTTCCGGGAACATGAAAATTCTGACAAAAAAAAAAAAAAAGCACCTGCACAAACTGCAAAGGACAACCAGCCTTGAATGATCGTGGGCTTTGCTGTCTGACTTGCATCCTATAGACTGATAGCGGCCAGACATCTCAAATCACTTCCCATCTGAACAAAGATTACAGCTGGAAAGTCAGTGCATGGACCGTGCAATGTTTAATTCACTGACTCAGCTTCGGGAGTCGCTGACTTACGAGGGTTCCACTTCTAACGGCATGACACTGGGCTGTGAACACTCTTGCATGGGCAAAAGAACATCGAAACTGGACAATTGAAAATTGGCAATGTGTAGACTGGAATGATGAATCGCGATTTAAACTTCGTAGCACCAATGGGAGACTGAGGATATGGCATTTATCCCATTAAGCCATGGATCCTGCATGTCAAGTTGTAACTATACAAGGTGGTAGTGTCTCAGTGATCGCCTGGAGTATCTTCATAGCAGAACTCATAGCTGACCATTTACACCCATTTATGTCCATCATTCATCTCATGGGTCTAGGCAGGCTACTGCTTGGTTCCAGGAGCATTCTGTTGACTTTGAAATAATGAAGTGGCCACATAGGAGCCCTGATTTAAATCCCATCGAAAATCTTTGGGATACTGTCGAGCAGAGTGTTCGAGCCCGCATCCTATCACTGCCGAACTTGAACAATATGTTCAAGTTCGACGGCTCTGGAGGATGCATGTGTTGCCATATCTGTGAAATATTTTCTCAAGCTTGTGGAGCCCTTGCCTCGTTGTGTGGCAGCCACGACCAGGGGCAGGGGGAGGTCCAACACGTCACTAGGTAGCTATCCTTAATTCTATGGCACTTTAGTGTGTGTATATGTGTGTGTGTATATATATATATCATTCACATCTCCTTTTCTTCTTCTGTTCATAAGGCACTGCAAATTGCATTCCTTCAATGTCTTCATATGATATTGCAGGGACCTGACACTGTCTTAGTGAATCTTCTCTGAACACTTTGTGAGATATCTTCATCCTTTTGAAAACCAGGTGGCCAGATCTGTTCATAAGTAGTCTACTTGATCAAAACATTTCAACAAAGTAAACATGACCTCTTTGCTTCTGCATGTTAAGATCCTCTTCCTTATAATCTATTGCGATATTATCAGTTTTAGTAATGTGACCTCCTAAACTGGAAAACTTTGTCACACACACCAACCACTCCCAGATCTCTCATCTTCTCCACCTCCTTCAAAAATTTCCCATTAATTGTATAATCTGTATCCCATCCTTGCCTGCCAAATTTCAGTTTCTTACACTTTGCAATGTTAAACTAGCAGCTGTACTTCCCATAGTTCTTCCTAGCTTAACGTTATTTACAAGCTGCATGTGTTATTTTCAGTTAAGCCTATCCTAATATCATTAACATAGAAGTTAACAACAATAGTCCCACAACAGAACCCTTTGCTGCACAACAAGTGACCTTTTTTGGGATACTACTTCTCTACACACACACACACACACACACACACACACACACACACACACACACACACACACACACACACACACACACACACACACACACACGTGCTGTTACCTTGACAGCCAGTCCTTTAATTCAACTCACCAGTCCTTTATCCAATTCCATCCGTTCCCATTTAGTTATCAGCTTGTCATGTATCAGTCTATCAAAAGTCTGAAAAATTCAAGTATACCCTCTATATATGTATCACCCTCATCCAGTTAATTTGTCATCTTATTTAAGCAGGTTGCTAAAACATGAACTCCCTTTAACAAACCCATTACAGTGAATGCTGTTATCATTCCAGTTCTGAATCCTAGCCCTCTCCAACACCTTAACCATGATCCCAGATTGGTCTGTAATTTGTAGCATCAGGCTTATGTCTCCCTTTGTGAATGTAACAATTTTGCCTCTTTCCAATCCTTTACAATTTTCCTGTTACAAGGATTGACTGAGACTCTCAACTCTTGTGTACCCTATGTTAATTATTTCCTAAGATAGTTTCCCCTCAAAAACTCAAATTCATTGTCATTATTCCCAATGATATCTCTTCATTGCAATTGATATTACCATAATTGAAACCATCCATAATTATCATCCTTCACTTCATCACTAAGCCAATTTGTCTCCAACCTCCACATTTCCCTGGCCTATAGCAGCATTCAACCAAATATGTCACTCTGTCAGTATCTGCCTTACCATACTGCTTAAAAACCACTGCTAGTATTTTCCCATTGTATCTTGATCTTATGTGGATATAATTCTTTTGATATCTTCAACAGCACCCCCCCCCTTTTCCCCCCTCCTTATGAAAAACACGATGCCCTTCCATTTTAATTTTCCATCATGATATCGAAAACAATCCAAATAAGTGAAATCACGTTTCACTTATTCTAACTATTTTCATGCAAGTAAATTCAGTTATTGCAATAATTTCATCCTCTTTTATTTCTTGGTCTATAATCAGCTACTCATGTCATCTGTGACTTCTTCACACTTGCTTCTGTTTACTCACTTTTGATATGCTGACCAATCATATGCCTGCATTCATTACTCCTTTCAGAATCCAGTCTTGAAGTCAGGGAGGATTTCTTCCTCCCTGACTTCCACTGTTTCCGGCTTGCATTTCTGTTCTCACATTCCCATTTCTCACACTACCATCCTCTCCATTCACAAACACTTCAGTCTCATCTGCTCTACTCTTCTTTTATCACTTTTGACTTTCTCAGATCCCCTTGTTCAGTTATTCATTGCACTTTAATAGTCTCTAGTCACCAAATCCATTTAAATGCAATCCATTACATTTATATAATTCCATTTGTCCCTCAAATGCATTTCACATGTCAATAAACCACCCTTTTCTCTTCACACAGCTTTGCTAGCATACATTCTTTATATTTCCTTGCTGCCTCAAATTATCAGTCACACCTGGGCTACACACTAACTATGCTTCCTAAGATACTGTTGTTTTTCTCTCTCCTCAATCTCTTGATATTCGTCCTAATATTGTCTCTTTGTTCAACCAAATCATTAGTTTCTGCAACCACCACTAACCTCCTTGCATATTTATTACTTCTCATATTCACAGCATCAGTCATCCATCGCATGTTATAATGAGGGAATCTCCACACACTGCTACTCTCAAGTCATTTTGCCTTCATTAACTGTAAGCTGAAATTACACAAAAATTGTGAGCCAACTTACTAGCAACCTCAACAGTTACAACACATTCAATCTCATTGATCAAAATAAACAAAATTTTACTGAAATGCATGCAGTTTTTCACCAATATTATAGACAATGAAATTTCCTTGATTTGAGCATTTCTACTAGCATCCTCCTCCTGATTTAACCTGGAAGACATTGAAATGATACTTGTGTTTTTGCATTTATATATGTTGCTTAATCTGTGTGACATATTTCATGATAGCTTTCATCCTTATTTTATTTTGCTATGGCACATGTAGACAAAAGTTTTCAGAAACATGGATAAAAACAAGAACATTATTTCTTGTCAAGAGGAGAAGAGAAAAACACTGGATAGTTTCTTGTGATACTGTTGGGCAGTCCCAGTGTAAATGTGTTAGAAACAATCTTACTTCATATATGTGATTAATCTGAGCATGTACCAGCATTTCACCTCAACTCTTACAAAACTAGTATGAAAATTTAAGCAAGAGGATTTTTTTTTTTCAAATTTTATTATTAGCTTGTCTCCTACATTTATGATGTTAAATCATTAATAAACATTCTTATTTTATTGAGTCTTATAATATTTTTTTTTCTCCTCTTGCTCTAGGAATGACCTATACAAATCTTTGTTTGGAAGAAGACTGTGTGCCTCATCTGTATAATATAAAATGTGTATAAATTTCTGTACATAAGAATAAATTTATTTATATTTATTCAAGATCTAAATGACAATGTTGCTTTCTGATTTGAATTGTATTATGCTGCAGCATACATCATTTTTTCACTCAAAGCTTGTATCAGCCAGATGGTCTGACTTTATCTTTTTTTTTTTTAACTTCCACCCATTAAAGGTTTTGGTATAAACATATATATATATATATATATACACACATTAGTACTGTTGTTGGGCTAAGGAGTATTGTTGTTGTTTTTTTTTCTCCCGATTTTATTAATTTTATATTTTTGTATCTTTTAATTTATTTTGTGCTTAGTCTGGAAACCCTGCTCTAGAGACCAAACAATTTTTCCAAGCCACTTCAGACAGGTCTCGGTCTGGCACCAGATGATGAAAATTCATCTTCCACCTAAGGACAGTTACAAATACCTACATCCACAATGGGCAAACCCACAGTATTTATTTGTTGAAGAGTGTTGAAGTATGCCAACCAGAGCATACTGTAAACATTTTTACTATAAACATCCAGTAAAATTTTTAATGAACTTAATAATTATGGGAAAAGAAGAAAATTCTATAAGAAAATGATTGCAATTGTAGTTACATTAATAATTACAATACAGTCATACCCCGACTTACGCGGTTTCTTATATGTACGTATTCCCGTCCTGCTTCACGCCTCGCCAATAGTCGTATCTTTCAGGCACCAGCTGCATTTGCCAGTGTCGCACATGCTGTGAACACGCACTGACGTGTTTTGCATGGTCTCCATTCATACACGATTTTTATAGTCTACAAACCTTGCGATTGTTTAATGTTATGTTCTGATAAAAATTTTATCACATAAAAGATAATAATGTCACCCAAAAGAAGCAAGTCCGATTTTTCTACTGCTAGCAAGAAAAGAAAAACATTGACTTTGGAAACAAAAACTCAACATTATTAAGGATTTTGAAGGCGGAATGAATATTTGTTGTAGCTAGCAAAGAAGTTCGATCTACAGGAATCCACAGTAAGAACAACCATAAAAGAAAGGTTTACAGATTTTGGAGGACATAGATTCTAACGAGGAACAAATTGTAGCCACAAGGCAAGGAATAAAAAAATCATTAGCTTGCTATGAAGAAATTTTGCGTGACAAGAAAAAGACATGCTGTCAGACGAATCTATTAGATTTTATGAAACCATCAACATCGAAATAACTTTCTTTTTTTATGTACGAAAAACTACAATTATGATTATATTTCTTAAAAAATATAGGTGTTTTTGTAAACCTTGGGTCCCAATCGTATGTTTGTATATATAAAGTACATGCAAAATTATACCCCGAGTTATGAGAATTCGACTTGCACGTTTTTTGTTGGTCCCACCTACCGCATAACTTCGGAGTTTTACTGTATATGATATAGTATTATTTTAATATAATAATAATATAATACAGTACTGATTAGCCAAGTGGTTGTGTAGATGCTCTCTAACCAATAGTTCGTAGGTTTGAATCCTATCATGAGCAAGGATGTTTGTTATTGTCTTTAAGTGGGAGGCAAATTTCATTGCCTGATAGGATAACCATTACTCTGTTTATTGGAGGCCCAGAATGGTTTGAAAAGGTTCTGTTTGGTCTCTGGAGCAGGATTTTTGGTTTATACTAAAATACTACTAATAATAAATCCTTAGTCTATCAATGTAGGTTTACAGATCTTTTGTGGATGGGAGTTACAAAAAAAAAAAAAAAGAAAAAGAAAAAAAAAGTAACATTGAATACTGAATAATCTAAACCCTCCAAACCGTGAAATGTATTTGAGTAGAACTCAGATTAATCTGCTCTATAATGGAAAGAAAATAAAAATCAGTAAGAAAGCTCAACAAAAATGGAGTGTTACCAGTCTCAATTCCTTTCTTTTAGCTACATTCAGAACAGGTGTTCTGGATGAACCAGGAAACATCCATTTTGACTATATAAAAAATATGAAACTTGAAAGAAGATTGGAGCCTGAATTCTTTTCATTCCCACAGAATCTGGTGACCAGAATTGCACACAGTAGTTGTTGTGACCTCATTAGGAGAACAGATACTTTTACAAAACAACACATTCTGTCATTTTGTAAAAGTATCTCAAATCAAAATGCTACAATTTGCTAGGGCATCAGAGAAATTATAGAATTCTTACTTGCTTATTAGGCAGGATATGAATTGTTACCTATGTGTGTGCACAATACGTCTCAGAAAATCATCAGAGCTATATACAAGTAGTTGCGGCTCGTGACTTGAAATCGTGGGGATGCTCAACTTTCGAAATATACATACACACTGTAAGTACAGTGCATACGTGTTTGGATAAAATATCAAAATTATTGTAAAAATTTTTAAAAAAATTAAACATGAAAAAATATTGTTTATTATCGATAAAATTATACAGTTTGGTATAATTCAAATTTACTTAAAATATATTCTTCTTGTTTTGTGTTTCATGAAAAAAATATTGTTTATTATCGATAAAATTATAGTTTAGTGTAATTCAAAATTACTTTAAAGTAAAATCCATTATCATAACTCCAATAATGTTCTAAAATAAAAACTATTACAAATGTTATGTCTTTAATTGTAATGTCCAAACATTTAAAGAGACGGAGTAAATACGATAAGCACTACGAACACTACTACTACTGGTGCAAACTGCATATAAACAACAGTGGATCTGCGTGATGGACAGTGCCGCATTACGCTAATAGCTCGCATCTCACTATGACATGCATATGCTTGCACGCGTAGCAATATGACACTATGGTAAACACAGTGCTGCTAGCATCCTTCGTCCTCCTAAGTGCTGCAAGATGGATTTTTATTATTTTTTATACAAAATAAGAGAATTGTATAGGATTGTTGATAAAATTAAATATTACAAGCAAATATAAATAAATTAATAAATATATTTATATATCGAGAAAAATTGGGGGTACTGCAATTCCGCAGTGCCTATGCACGGAACCGCCCCTGTATACAAGGGGAAATAATCTGTTGGTTTTAGGCTATAAATGTAACTGATAATTAAGATGGTTTCTGTCTGCATGGTATATTTAAGTTACTAGATGTGTTGTGAATGCATTTGCTAAATATGTTTAAACTTTGTTAAATGAGACAAATTATTTAAACACTATATTAAATGCAAATCCCCATACACACAAATCCACATTATACTGCACAGGAAAACAAAAGTAGAAATTTTATTATAGCACTAAATACAGTATGTCCTGACAACTGCTTTCAAAGTACTTGATAAAACAAATATAAGAATTTTCGAAGATTTTCCTTCTATTCATTTATCCCAAGAAAGAACTTCCTTAGTTTTCAGAGGTTATTTCCAAGAAAATGCTCACTATTTCTTCAATCTCTTTTTATTTTTGGACCTGGGATTAAAAAAAAAAAAAGAATAAGAAATCATGAGGCTTTAAATTGTAGATCCTTTTATTCTAAAATCTGTTGATATATCAATGACTTCCTTTCAGAATTTGTGATATGCCATATTATCATCATCAGATTTCTGGCATGTACCTTGATACAGGATATGATGGTACTGCATGAAAAAGTTGCATCGTTACCAACTTGCTGTTAGCAATTTTTCTTCAAACTAATCTGTTATCTGTCAGGGCTTTACTATTATCATATCTTACATTTCTGTCTTCAAGGCACTTTTTACTGTACTGATCCATCCAAATCTTGATTTTTCACGTAACTCGGCTCTCAGATCCATAAGTTTGAACACTGTCTTGTGTACAGCTAGTTTTGTGTTTTGACTAATTTCTCTCTTATTCTATAGAAATTTATTCAGTTGACTTCCTGCCATATCAGCTTTACTAATTCTACTTTCTATTTCCAAATTTAATTTGCCATCTTCACTAAAAATTGTGCCTAAATAGCTGAAATATTTTACTTGTTCTATAATTTCTCCATTCAGGATGCAGTCAATGTTTTCTATATTTATGCCCATTTTATTTGTCTTTTTCTTGTTGATTTTCATACCATATTTATTACAACAGTTACTCAATTTAGGCAGGGAATCCTACAGACTTGTACTGGCTTTAGAAGTATAACATCATCTACATAAACAGCTGAGATTAACATCTGCAATTTTTATATCAGGTTTAATACCACTTTCTTTTATAATGTGATCCATATAGATGATGAATAACAGCAAATATAATGTGCATCTTGTTTCACACTTGATTTAACATCAATTTCCTGTATCTTTTTCATTTCTAACTGATGACTCGCACTCAAATCATAACATCATAATATAACATGTCCAATGTCCAATTTACACCTATTATGTATAGCGTTTATATAGCTTTTCTCTTGGCATCTTGTCATATGCCTTTTCCAGATCTATAAAACTTAAATACATATCCTTGTAATATTCCTGTGATTTCTTAACCATTTGTCCTAAAGTTAAAATCTGATCCTGACAACCTTTGTGTGGCCTGAATCCAGCTTGTTCTGGATTCAGGCCAAACGTTTCTCTCCAAGTTTCCCTTCCACAATTTTCTTAACCATTTCTCAAGAAAAGTTGCATATAACTTACCAAGAACTTACCAGTAGGGAAATTACTCTATAATTCTCACATTCAATTTATTTCCCTTTTTTTATAGATGTGTACTATGAGAGCTGTACTCCAATCATCTGATATTTGACCCTCTACCCAAACCCGAATTATGCAGTGCAACCACAGTAAAACTTTTATACCTCCATATTTGAGCATTTCTGGACAAATATCATCTACTCCAGCTGCCTTGTTTTTGATGGCTTGTTCTACATTGATATGTATTCATGTTGAGTGCTTTCAAAGTAATTACTCGAGACATCTAGAATATCTTTATCTTCAGTTTTCTTGTCACCTTTATCATCTCTGATTCCTTTTACAGTACTCTTTCCTCCACTTCTAAGCTGCAACAGCATATTTTGGCTCCTTCCTGATATTATATTTACTTTCTATGTTCTTCCCATGATTTCTGTTTAGCTAGTTTTGTATAGTGCTACACTTTCTCACATTTTTCTCTGTATTCTCTAGGAACTTTCAGTATGCTTTCTATTTTTCTTGACTGCCTCTTTAACTTCCTGAGTTTGTCAATTCTGATTTTTCTGCCCATACAGACAACCTCACTACATGCCTTTCTGGCTGAATCAATATTTTCTTCACTGTTTGCGACTGAACTCCAAGGTTTGGTTCTTGTTTTTGAAATCTTTCATTTTTTCTTGAATAATATATGTATAATTTAGGAACATTTAACCTCTGAAAGCTGCTCAACTTTAATTTCATTTTAAAACTTTCTTACTCTTCTTTTCAATATCAAATTCAATTTTAACCTGCTCAACACTAAATGGTGATCGCTTCCAGTGGGAACATCACTATCAACAGTAACATAGTAAGACTTTTCTTGCCATATTATAGGAATTAGAATTTTCTCTAGTAAATGAAATCAAAGAAAGCATATGATTATTTTATAGAAGTAAGGACTATGGTGTGTATGTGTGTCTACTCCTATATAATTTTCATAAATCTACTCCTATATAATTTTCATGAAAATTCTGCTGAAAAAAAATTCAATCCAGAATGCCACATATATTAGATAATTTGTAAAAATGTGCCCGACTGATCCGTAAGTGACCTGATATATATATATATATATATATATATAATGAAGTGCGCTGTGTTTGGCCTGACCTGCCAAACACAGCGCAATGTGAATGTGCTAATATAAATATATCTACTAGAAGTATGACTCATCACAGCTGTGATCCCATTTACAATTTTATCAAATATTTTGGTCTATTTGGTGATTATAAATTAAAAGTTATGGCGGTAAAAAAATATATAATACCAAAAGAAAACATGAAGTGCGTTTTAGAACCTCTAACCAACCTGTGTAATATAATAAATCAACTTTTCTACAGAATTGGGCATCTATATGAAGTTGGGTTGTTTCTGCATGAATATATTATTATTATTCCTGATACCTCCAAGGAGTCCGAGGGCTCATCGTGGGTGGACACCTACAACTATCTTAACCACTGCACTGAACCTTTACTACGAATCATCTCCAACGCCATCTACCACCCACCATCACCATAACTAGTATTTTTTGTCTGTAAATTGCATTCTGAAGTGCTGATTTGTTTGTATGTGGGATGAAAAACCCAAGTTTCTGGGAGAAAAAACCCTGCTACCTCCGTATGAGATTGGCTAACTCACTCACCTTCGATTGAAATCATCCAGATAAAGATTCCTCCCGTCGCGACTAACTCCTTACCATATAATGGTAAGGAGTTAGTCATTCTCTGCTAGATGTATTGTATTTGTTCACTCGGCAGCCAAGTAATTATAATGAAACATTTGTAGTAAAAAATTATGGCTAGAGTTTTAGATTTAAAAAAAATGCTAAGAAATCAGAGAATTTTGCAGTTAAATTTAATATGCCAAGACCTGTACAGAAATAGCATTGAAATTAATGTTAGTGTGGTAATACAGAATATTGATGAAAAGAGCAATGCATGTATTTTTAGAAGACCCAAGTGGCATATAGTGAAAATGGAAATTGCACCTTATGAGAATTATGTTTAGTAAAGCATTCTTGAGCTTAAAAAAATCAATTGTTTGCAATTCAATTTGCATTTAGATTTACTCATTTAAAAAAAAAAAAAAAAAGAGGTTATAGAATTTATTTAAGTTCAAGTGAGCTATAGAGATTAGGATTTGAACAAAAAATGTATATCAAACTGAGCAGAATGGTAATTACATTGCAATATTTCAAGAAGAGTAGATGAGGTATCCATTGTGATATAATCATTAGAGTGGAATAAATACAATAACTACCAATGCTATTTTATTTTATATATAGCTTTACCCTGCTCATTCACCAAGAAGCTTAATAAAAATTGACGAAATTAATCTACTCTTGTTAATTCTTTGCTTTTATAACTTCTATATTATCTCATTGTTTATATCAAAAATGTTTAATTTTATAATTATAATAATTTGGTACAATGTTTAAATTAGCAGTTCTTTGTTAAGATAATTTCTTTATTCTAGTCCCATGATGTTTGTCAGTTTTATTTAAGATGAGATAAGATACAATTACTGAGATAAATGCTTATCTCAGTAATTGTATTAGTGCGCTTTTGGCAACTCATACAGTAAAGAAATAAGCTCTGTACTACTACTACTACTGCTGTGTACCTACTCTCTGATGAGACCTCAAAAAAGGTCGAAACTGGTCTGGGTAGTGACCTCTCATAATGTATAACAGCATACATCTAGGAGTTGTGTTTTACATTATGGGAAAATACTAAGGACAGTGATCGGATCTTACTCCACCTTTACTATGAGTTGCCCTAGCATTGCACCAGATGTTGGCTTATGCTTGGACTCGCTGAACTTTTATAGTTTTCTATATTCGATGTGAAACTCTTAGATTTCATATCTTTGAGTTTCTTATTCGGCTAAGAAATAATGTGGGATTGACATTATTTCTTAGCCGAATAAGAAATAATGTGAATTAACGATGGTTTTCATAGTTAGCATTTCTTCCCAAACCACCACAATAATATCTACCATGAAATTTTACAGATATTAACAGAAGGGAAGACATCTAGCTGTTCAAAGTGTTAAACTGTGAATGAAACTATGTTGTGTATTTTGTTTTTTTCATTCACATTTAACATTGTTTATTATATATTAATCATGACTTGTATAAAAGTTATTTATTAATCCTTATTTAAGAATTATTATTTAAGTGTTTATACTGAATTTAGTTAGCTATTAATTAAACAATATCTGTATAATTTATTGTAACTTATATAAATATTGTAACGTGAATATTATTATAGTTATCTATATATGAAATGAAAGAGTTGACTAAGTAGCTCTAATATTCTATTTATTGTATTTTTATTAACTCAATGTAGTGGCATAGCCTTATGTAACATTAACGAAAATGTTTACGTTTATTTGTTGCCATGGAAACGCATGAAGTAAACGAGCGCGAGTGGAACAGAGCGTGAGCTTCGAGAAGGATAATAAAAAAAATAAAATAAAAGGTAACAAGGAGTTGGGACGGAATTTTTGAAGTGAAAGGAAGCGGGAAGAAGCAGGGGTATAAACTAGAGAGGTGGAAGTAAATGAAAGGTTCTCAAGGGCAGAAGTTAAAAGGGATAATATTTATAAGCGAGCAAAGACGAAGTGAATCTTATAATTAGCTGAAGGTGAAGTCAGCAGTAATGATAAAAGGAAATTAATGCCGTAATCGGATAATATAAAAAACTGGACGTTCAGTAAAGAATTCTGAATAAATCCAGTTAGTCTAGAATTGCGACTTATTTCTAATTTGCCCTAAGGAGAACTGCACAGTGTTTAATTGGTTAATGAGTGGTAACAAGGATAATTAAAGTACCCTACAGTTGATATCTAGAGTTGTGAAGCGCGATTAATAGTGTTTTAGTTATAACTGTGGAGAAGTCTTATAGATGTGTTCTTAAGTGTAATAAATATATTTTGAAAGTATACTCACAACGTAATTGATGTACTAAGAACTATTTCTGGTAAGGACTGTCATATTGATTTATTTCAATGCATGAAGAATTGAGTGTTAGTTACGCTACGTTTAACCTAACTTTAACTGTGGCAATTCTTTGAGATTGAGAATTGAAAATAAAAATTGCTTGAGAGATATTTACAGCTATTAGTGCCTGCGGTGTTCTTTTAAGCGTATAGCATGGCTGAGAAATGTGTGGAAACTGATTAGATAGGAAGTTCTATTATATTTAATTAAGTGAAGGAACTTTGTGACTCAGAAACTGAGAAAGTGTATGTGAAGGTTTGGAAGATTGAACTAATGTGATTGACTTGACCTAATGTTTAACTTGATTCTATTGTTTAAAATTAGAAGTAGAATTTATGTATGTGTTATATAGCTTATATGAAATGTTTTATTTTATTTTGTTAATCTAATTATTGTGTTTGCCTGAATTCCTTTTTATTGCACCGTTCATAAAAATTCGAATCTTGCGGGAATCCCAAGTGGAAAACAAATACTTCGGTCAGAATAAATGAGGAGACTGCTAACTAACTATGAATTGATCCTGCTATTTTATATAGACTAATCTAAGGATAGGGTGGTGCAGTATAATAGAAATTTCCCTACCCTTGGATTGGTGATCAATTTACAATTAGTTGTTTTTTTTTTTATGAAAGTAACTTATAACAAGATGGCGGATTCGAACATGAAGAAGAGAACGTCACAACAAATGGTGGTTCCCATCTAGCTGTTCAACGTAAGGTATTATAATTAAGGAAACCTCCAGGGAGTCAGGAACTCATTGAGGGAGGCCATGCTATTCGCATCAGCTGTCACCTGTTCTTGAATTCATTTACGCTACTTGCACACAGAACATCCATTCCAATCACACACCACTCTATGAGAGAAAAATCTATATCTTACCCCTTTCTTGACAGCATTCATTCTCAGCTTCCAAGGATGCCCTTGAACCTTTCCCCACTCTCCATTAAAATTAAAAATTCCATCTACTGAAATTCTGTATATCCGTTTCAGAAGTTTGTAAGTCTCAATCATATCAGCCCTCTTCTTCCTGTTTACTAGTGTTTGCAGCCTAATATTCTCAATATGTCTTCATAATCAGTATTCCACAGTCCTGATATCATTTTTGACACTTTCCTTTGCACTCTCTCTACTGTAGCAGAATCACCACAGACATCAGACCTACGCTCAGTAGTCCAAGTGAGGTCTTATGAAGGCCTTGTAAAGAGGTGAAAAGACTTCCATATTTTAAGCTGCAGTGTATTGGTTTGGATATTAATTTGGTGGAGTGGATTGGCAATTGGTTGTCTAATAGATATCAGAGGGTTGTAAATGGAGGGGCAATAACAGGGGAAAGGAAAGTTATTAGTGGAGTTTAACAGGGTTCTGCTCGCACCACTACTGTCTAACCTTTATATCAACGATATTGTCACTGCAATTCAAGGAATATTCAGTTGTTTCCGGATGATGATCCGAAGCTGGAGGTTATTGAGAGTAGTGCTGATGTAGTGGCTCTTCAGGAGAATCTGAATAAGATGGAAATGTGGGCAGATGAATGGGGATTCCAGCTTAATGTAGCTAAATTTAAGGTTTTGACTTTTTGGAACTGCAGATGGAATACTGCATATTTTCGTTCTAGCATTACAATTATTCTCTGAGTTGTATTTACAATTTTTGCTATATTAACCTTGAACTTCAACTTCCTGTCATCTAAAACTCCAAGATCCCTAGCCTGATCAGTTTCTTCTAGCATAATCCCACCAATATAATACAACATTGGATATCTAATTACACTTTCGTGTGATTAGATATACTGTGACCTTACATTGATTAACATTGAACTGGCAGCCATTTTCACATGCCCACAATTCCAGTCTATTCAAATTATTCTGAAAGTAGTGCATATCAGCAGTACTCATGATTACCTAGCTATCTTTGCATCATCAGCAAATAGCTTTATGTCACCTGTCAAATCCTTACCAGTGTCATATTAATGCAGAGATTGAATAACAATGAACCGAGGACTGATCCTTAGGCACACAACTGGTTGCCTTAAATCTTGCAGACTCACATCCCCCGTATACCACTTTTTGATATCTGTCACATCCTCTTATCCATGCTAATATTTTATAATCCAAACAGGGGTGGCCCATGCATAGGCACTACGGAACTGCAGCAACCCCAATTTTTCTCGATATATAAATATATTTATTAATTTATTTATATTTGCTTGTAATATTTAATTTTATTTTCAACAATCCTATACAATTCTCTTATTTTGTATAAAAAAAAATAATAAAAATCCATCTTGTAGCACTCAGGAGGGCGAAGGACGCTAGCAGCACTGTGTTTACCACAGTGTCGTATTTCTACGCGCACAAGCATATGCACGTCATAGTGAAATGCGAGCTATTAGCGTAATGCGGCACTGTCCGTCGTGCAGTTCCACTGTTGTTTATATACAGTTTGCGCCAGTAGTAGAGTGTTCAGTGCTTATCGTGTTTACTCGTCTCTTTAAATATTTGGACATTACAAATAAAGGATTTACCAGTAATTATAATTCCATTCATTTAATTACAAGTAAAGGAATGGATTTTATTTTTAAGTAATTTTGAATTATACTAAACTGTATAATTTTATCGATAATAATATTTTTTCATGAAACAAAACAAAAATAATATATTTTATTTTTAAGTAACTTTGAATTATACCAAACTATAATTTTATCGATAATAAGCAATATTTTTTTATGTTTAATTTTTTACCATAATTTTGATATTTTATCCAAACACGTATACACTACTTACAGTGTGTGTATGTATATTTCGAAAGTTGCAGCACCCCCCCCCCCACCCCACGATTTCAAGAAACGAGCTGCCACTGAACCCAAACCCATATTCTCTAATTCATGTAACAGTCTTTCATGCTGTATTCTGTCAAAAGTCTTAGCAAAATCCTAAAGTATCCATTTTCCTTTGTCCTAGCTTAGTGGTAACATTATTATAGAATCTGAGCAAGTTGCTAAAACATGACCTTCCCATTGTAAACCCATACTCTTCATTGCAAAGTAAAGATTCTTTGTCAACCCATTTCTGAATGGGAGTCCAAACCAACTTTTCCTAAATCTTCACCACCCCTCCTGAGATGATGATTGGTTGATAGTTGGATACATCAGTCTTTGCACCACCCTTGTGCAATGGGATTACCATACATTCTTTCCACTCCTGTGAAATCTTCCACAGGAGTGGAAAGAATTCTGAGACTCAAATTATATAGCCAGGTGCAAAGGAATAGCAAAGTTCAGCCAAACACTTTTAGTATTTATGCTGATGTCCCATCAGTTCCTATTGCAGAATTCTTATTCAGTTTGTGCAACAACTCTAATAATACTTTCTCCTCATACACATGGGTTTCGTTATACAGTGAAGAGGTAGTGGCGAGTTCAGTGTTGCATATAATAGGTTGATAGCTTTTAGCAAAATGGCTACTCATGTGAACAACCTCATCTGCATCAGTTACCTGCATACCATCTGTATTCAATAGTTATTTCAAATTCATTCTTTCTTTTATTTGCAGCATAACGATAGAATTCTTTTGGGTGTCTAACTAGCAGAGGCCACTTTATTTTCTTACTCAGACTTTCCATACATTTCTGGTCTGCTGCTTATAATTATCATAATTGACATCCTTATGCACACGATAGGTGCATCATCTTTTTGTTACGAATTTCTTGCTTAATTAGATGACATCCATTTCACTCCTAATCTATTTATTCTTCGAACTCTAGGGATACATTCTGATATCGCATCATTTAGTTATTTTTTAAACACTTCCCACTCACTGTCGATATCCTTCCCATCCAACAATTGATACCATCGCACAGAACCCAGAAGTCCCCTCTTAGATTTTAGATTCAGAAGTTCCTTCTGCATGGGACATTCATAAACGTAGCCACATCCCAAGTGAGTACCACGTAATCACTGTCACCAACCAGAGGCAGAGTAGTTGCGTTTTTAAATGAACTCCCCCCCGCCTCTGACACTATAATAACATCTAACACTCTGACCACGAATTTCTTCTGTCACACGCTGCTTTATATACGATATATATATATATATATATATATATATATATATATACACGAGAGGTTGGCTAATCAACCTATAGTACGTTAGTACCGTATGTGGGTAGTGGGTAAGTTGGGAAAGGAGAAACTTGTTGACATTTGATTTAAAAGCCTGCATATTGTATTCCTTGGGAAATACGTCAGGGGGAAGACTTTCACATTACGGCAGTAGCAAGGATGAAGGAGGAAGAAAACAAACTTGTTCTGTGGGTTTCAAGGTGTACTGAGAAAGGATAGTACAGAGTAGGAGAATTATTGATGTCATTTCAGATGAACATTTCCCGTGGAAATATTTATAGAATATACAAATTGCGGAGACCGAACGTCTATGTGAAAGTGAGGGGAGTGAGTTGGTAAGAGATTGGTCATTTATCAGTTTAATTGCTTGAGGAAGCTGTCTCACAACAGCTCAATAAATTCAGTTTCATTCTCATGTGATTTCACAGCTACCCAATCAGTGTTTGGATAATTAAAGTCTCCCATTATGATTACCATTTTCGCGCGAGTTGTGTTTATTTGTTGATGCATTTCTTTGTCACTACTAACCGATCCACTAGGTCTGTAACAACATCCCACTATGTATTTAATCTTGTTAGATTCCACCTCACACCAGATGGTTCAAACTCACTGCCACATAAAAATTTTTTATTAATATTGCAGTCATGCGTCTCCACTCTAACTGGATTCAAGTCATCTGATCTCATGTAGTAGTACTCCCGTTCCTCTCCTATCCTTCCCCAAAATACTGTACTACCCTTTGCACTCGATACCAGTTAGTATGTCTGCTTCTGATAGCCAGATCTTGGCAATACCTACAATATGATAGTATATTAACGAAGGCAGCAAACTCTACTCCTTTGTTCCGGATATTCTTAGCATTCGTGTACAGATAATAAGTTACTTGCATATTCTTCTGTATACTTTTCTCTGTGGTCTGCATGACACAGTTCGAGAACCTGTAGATCTCTGTTCTTACCTAGTTTCTTACTTATGCAGAACATCTTTGCACATGCTTGATTAGTCCTATCCCGACGAACACAGAATCATTCTCTCTTCATAATCATTTCCATAATAATAACCATTCACATCATTAACGTTTCGCTGACTTTCTGTATGTTAGGTCTCATATCAATTAATAATTTTTCAAGACTCCTGATGCCAAACACATTCGAGTGTAGGCAGTTCCTCTTATACAGATCTAATCTTTCCCCAAACTCACTCCAAAATTCCGAAAACTCGCATTCATTCCTTCTACACAGCCTACGCATCGAATCGTTTGCTATCATAGCCCTTCTTCGTAATTCATTTCCATCATATCGAGGTAAAATGCTGACGATTTTCACTCTTACTCTTCACTCTCGCCTCTTCCAACAACCCTTTCACATCTCTCATACCAAATTTATCGACAGTTAAGTCATTAATACCTACCCAGAATTACGACCTCTTCTGCTTTGCATTGCTTGCTTTATATTTTTCATTTTTGGTCCGGGAAAACTTGACGTTATAACTCGTTTTTCAATGCTTTATGATATGATACAGTCACTATGCCAAAGAAGATCATTTTTACAATCAACTTTACTTACCAGATTTTTGTTATTACACACTAACTTACCTGATTCCCTGGTTTGTTGTTTTCCATTTTGCTGCTGAGCTTTTTTTTTATTCCTCCTGTGTTCCTCAAAACCCCGCTCGACTTTGTAATTCGCTCGTCGTCTGTGTAATAATTTGTTTTAACCTAGCGATTTCGGATTAAATTATTTTCAATATCATCTTTAATGGAGAAAATCTTGTTCATTACTTTGCTGTTCTTGTTAGCTTCCCATTTCTTTTGCGTTTTTGCAACTATTATTTAACTATATTTAATATTAAAATATTACGAGGTATTTTTAAAGATACTAAATACAGTATTCTGAAAACACGAAAATGTACGCTAATACACAATAAAATGCTAATTTTCTAAGGAAAAAACAGATAAAAATAACCAATTTTACACGAGCACTAAATTACACCGACGACTCACAATATAACCTCGAACTCCCAAAAAAAGTGGTATAGAACATAACCCCTCTGGCAGCACTGTGAAAAAAAAATTAAATTAATCCAATATTTCATATTATTATTAAGAGAGACCACCAGGAAGTCAGAGACTCATCGAGTGAGGCCACATACTACACACATCTATCATACTTATTCTTGAATTCATTCACACTGCTTGCACTCGAAACATCCAATGGCAATCCATTCCAATCACGCACTACCCTCTGAGAGAAAAATCTATCCCTCACACCCTTCTTGGCGGCCTTCATTCTCAGCTTCCAAGGATGCCCTCTCATCCTTTCCCCACCCTCCATAAATTGAAAAATTCCATCAATTGAAATCCTGTATGATCCTTTCAGAAGTTTGTAAGTCTCAATCATATCGCCCATCTTTCTCCTGTTTGCTAGTGTCTGCAGTCTACAAATGCTCAATCTGTCTTCATAATAAGTATTTCACAATCCTGATATCATTTTTAACACTCTCCTTTGTACTCTCTCCAATATATCACAATCACAACGGAGACCAGACCTGCGCACAATAGTCCAAATGAGGTCTTATCAAGGCCTTGTAAAGAGGCAAAATGACATCCTTATCTTTACATGTGAACGTTCGTTTCAGCATTGCAATTATCTTTTGTTGTTTAGTTGAAGTTTAGTGCCATGTGGCAAAGATTGCAAATACAATCTTTGCCACGTGGCCCTAAACTTCTATTTATTAGCACTCCAAGATCCCTAGCCTCATCAGTTTCTCCTAGCCTAATCCCACCAATATAATATGACATTGAATATCTAATCATGCCGAAGTGAATGGCTATATTTACTGACATTGAACTGACATCCATTTTCCCATGTCCACAATTCCAGCCTATTCAAATCATTCTTCAAAGACTGCATATCAGCAGCATTCCTGAGTACCCTACCTATCTTTGCATCACCAGCAAATAACTGTATGTCGCTTGTAATCCTTCCCAATATCATTAATGTACAGATTGAATAACAGTGGACCAAGCACTGATCCTTGTGGTACACCACTTGTTACCTTAAACCTTGCAGACTCACATCCTCCATATACCACTTTTTGATATCTGTCACATCTTATCCATGCTAATATTGTATAACCCAAACCCATTTTCTCCAATTTATGCAGCAGTCTTCCATGCTGTATTCTGTCAAAAGCCTTAGCGAACTCCAAAAGTATCATCGTGTATCCATTCCCCTTGTCTAGTTCAATGGTAACATTGTTATAGAATGTGAGCAAGTTGCTAAAACATGACCTTCCCTTAGTAAACCCATGTTGTTCATTGCAAAGTACTGAGATACTAATTGGTCGATAACTGGATACATCGGTCTTTGCACCACCCTTGTGCAATGGAATTACCATACATTCCTTCAATTCCTGCGGAATCTTCCCTGTTCTGAGACTCATATTAAATATCCGGGTCAAAGGAATTTCCAGTTTAGCTGAACACTCTTTTAGCACACTTGCTGATATTCATATTCCATCAGTCCCTAGATGAATTCTTATTCAGTTTGTGCAACAGCTCTAATACCTCGTCCTCAAACACCTGAGTTTCTTCATTCATTGAAGAGGTAGCAGTAAGCTCAATGTTGCGTTCACCAGCTTTTAACGAAATGGGCACTCATTAACTGAACAACCTCTTCTGCATCTAACCCTCGCACCATCTGGATTTAGAAGAGTTATTCTTTCATATTCTTTCTTTTACTTGCAGCATGTCGATAGAGTTCTTGTGGGTTGTCTTTAGCACGCAGAGCCAGTTTCTTTTCATAATCAGACTTTGCTTTCTGTACAACAGTTGTGACTATTCTAACGTGCTGCTTATAACGTTCATAACGGACGTATTTACATATTTCCTAAAATCCAAAATTTTATGCAATAGTCGAATATGAGAGTTTCAGGACAAAATCGAATATTTCAAAATTTCCAAAATCCAAAGTTTTATTTAAAAAATGTAAAATTATAAAGAAGTGCTGATAATTTATTATTTTCTTGGGCATCTACATGGAGTCAAATACTCATCTCTTCCTGAACTCATTCACTGATCTGGTCCAATCACCCTTGCTCAATACACTCTGATACAATTTCCAGGGGTGATCCCTTGTTCTCTTTCTTCTGTCATGTACTGAAAAAAAAGTCTTCATTATCAATCCCATAAAACCCTTTAATAACTTATGTTTCTACCATGTCCTACTCTTTTTGCCTATCAACTAATCTTTGAAGCTCACTGACCTTCAGTCTGTCCTTAAGTAGCATTTCATAGTCTTTCCTGAATCTTGGTCATCACATCTGGATCCTTTCCACCGCTTGGTTATTCCCGTGGAATCTTATTAAAGCTTTTGCCGGCCTGACTGGCCGAGTGGTTACAGTATCTGCTCTCCAGCCAAAATGCTTTGGGTTCAAATCCTGCCATGGGCATGGATGTTTGTGATTGTCTGTGAAAATACTAGTGGTGGTGGTGGTGGTCGTCAGTAGATGGCGTTGGTGTACTAATGGAGATGGAAAGCTGTAGAATAGGTGCCCTCCCCTCGATGAGTCTTTGGACTCCCTGGAGGTGTTACATAATAATAAATAATAACCTTGCTGTCGCTACTTTTCACAACAGCCACATTTAATGTGCTGCTATGGCCAGCTTTTGCAATATACCCTTTAAACTTTAGTCTCTGGCTAGAGTCACTTCCCAAATCCCTGATCTCATCTGCAGTATACAACTTGTTGATATGTTCATTCCTAAGTGGTGTGACGTTAATCTGGCAGCTGTTATCCTTTGTCCATACTGCTACTCTTTTTAAGTCAGCCTGCAGGATTTAAATAATTTTATGCTAATTTATATAAAAAGACACTTAGTACTACATTTTACTATTATTTTCAGCATTACTCTCTCATTACTCTGATCAATTTATAAATAAGACTCAAATAGATCTTCATACCGTAGTCTATAATTTTAAATCTTCAGTATCAGTAAGTTCTCTTTTCAAAATTTCAGATTGCATTTTTCTTAAAAGTTTACTAAATAGTGGTCGCGTTTTCTGAATTTTTATTTTCCTGTTTTATTTACAGCTTGTAATTTTTTTTATTATTATTATGGTCGCTTTCATTATTTCAGTTTCTTTCCTGATCCACTGTTCCTTCCTCTCAAGCCTATACAGTAGAATTCATCTTCAAAGAATGCACTCATTTGTTATCAGTACAGTCAAGTCTTTAAATTAACTGTCTTGCAAGTGTAACACTCATGCTACTATGGTTTTTTTTTTTAATTAAAAGCTTTCCAGGCACTGAAAGAATTGTATTCTTATCTTTAATGTTTCAAAAACATAATGGGTATTCTATTAGAGATATTACATCTAATTGTATTGTATCTTCAATATGAAAAAAAAAAAAAAAAAATATATATATATATATATATATATATTACCTAGATGTTTATGTAAACTCTAGACATGACACTTGCATCCATACTGCTAGGCTGCCCAAAGGCTTCGATTTATTGATATAGTTCATGCTCACTCTTAGTGAGCCTGAACTATCAATAAACTCTGGCTGCCCGCCCATCTTCAAAAAACTTCAGCCTACACCTTTGGAAAATAAAAGGCATCAGAGGATTTATTCTTTCTTTGTTACATAGTTGGCCTAGTAATAATAGTACCGACTATAATTATAGTTGTAAAAATAGTGCCATTTATGAGAGTGAACAGAAACGATCAAATGATATGAAAAAGAGACAAATCGATTGTTCCTTCAGAAAGACGATTCTTCAAACATTATCTGATATGAGAATATCTGATCCTTTGATAAGTAATATTCCATTTCATATATGGGAGTATAGCATTACATTTCCGTTAAATTTTGTTATTCACATATAAGATTCCACTTGACTATCTTTAAAACATTCAATAAATTTTCCTGAAAGCTTTTAGAATAATTCTCGAATGAAAATAATCTCCAAATCGTCTGGCTGACTGTTCTGATAAAGCATGATCTTTTCACACATCATCTCGATTAACATTACCATTACCGCCAGTTGTTGGACAAATGGAGAAGCAGACTTCACTTTTTACAAGAATTGTTTTATTAGGTCCCGAATGAAATATAGTTTTTGTAAACCAAATTTTGGAGTTCTTACCTTCTGTAGATCCTTTTCACTGTAACTGAATATTGTTTTCTCTTGAGCATTTAAGAACTTTCATGTTAAATCACCAATCTTCAGATTAATAAAAGAAATTGTTCACATCCTTCCAGGCCCGTTTCTACATTTTGCGGGGCCCTGTGCGAAATGGAAAAGTGGGGCCCCTGAAAGTTAGTAACATTTATGGAAATTTTAAATGGAAGAATATCTTGTTCATTAATTAATTAAATCAAATATGAAAAATATTTATATTTTTCATATTTATTAATTAATACATAAATAAACAAGTATGCTCTTTAGCATCAATTTAAGTAAAGGGAAAAAATTAGTTAAAAAATAAATGTGTTTGTATGTACATGATATATTATTTTATTATGTAAGTACACATTATCATATAAATACGCCAGAACAATGATTTATTTAATAATATAAATAATAATATAAAAATATGAAAAACAAATGTCCATTTTTACTATAAAGAATGAAATATATGTATAACAATTATAAGATTTAAAATAAATCTTAATATATTAAATTTTATTTAACCTAATGTGCTTATCAATAAAATCATTTATAACGCTATCAAAATTCAATTTTTTTGCAATTTCATGCTCTATAGATATTATTGCCAGGGACGACAAACGTTCTTGAGACATAGCAGATCGCAAATAGGTTTTATTCATTTTAATTTGGAAAATGACCTTTCTGCTGATGCGACCGTAACTGGACTGGTCAATAATATTTTAAATGTCGTAGTAATATTTGGATAAATATCCGACAAATTATTTGCATTTATAAATTTTAAAATATTAATGGGTGCATCTTCTGGAACAAGATTTCTAAAAATAATTAATTCATTGTCAAATTCAGATTCATCAATATCTGTATTTAATTTTTGATACAGCTGTTTGCAGCAAAATTTTAATTCATTTTCTGTCATTTTTCTTATTAATTTCATATCATAAAGAAATACAAATGATTTTTCGTGAATTTCATACAATTCAAATCTTTTTTTGACAGATTGTAGAGCAGTATCTAAAATTACAAAAAAGAAATTTATCCTAAAATTATCTTTCTTATCATCTATGTGTGATTCATGGCGTTTCATAATCAAAAAATACTTTTCTTCTACGTACTCGACTTTCTTTAAATTTAATTTCTATTTCTAATAGATTTGACAGTTCGTTAGCAATTTCAAAACAGCTATCAAATCCTGATATTCTCTGCTCTTCAAAGTACTGCACTAACTCTTTAATATGCTTAGTTGCTACGTCTATGGGAATTTTTGCATTTTGTAATACTTTACTTACTAAATTAACTTTTGACTAAAGCTCATACCAAATTACAAGGCTTAGTATAAATTCAAGTGAATCTATTTGTTCATATATTGAAACCACTTCTACTTTGATAGTATTATCTGATACAGTTTTAAATAATTCTTTTAGTGCATTTAAAAATTCTGGAATTTGAAAACGTACAGCTCTAACTGATTCTATTCTACATTCCCATCTTGTATCGCATAACGGTTTTGGAGTTAATTGTTTAACAAATTTATTTAATATGTCCCAACGTGAAGTTGAGGCAGCAAATAATGTATATATATTTTTTGTATAACATTAAAAATTGATTATATTGCTATAATTGATGATTTTGCGACATCCCCTAAAATCAAATTTAAATTATGACAGGCGCAAGGAATATAAAATGCTTTTCGTTTTCATTTAAAATGTAAGCACGGACTCCCTTATATACTCCTTTCATATTCGCTCCGTTATCATATCCTTGCCCTCTACAATCTGACAATTTAAGATTTAATTCATTCAAAAGTGATTTTATATTTTCATATATACCTTTACCAGTAGTGTCATTAGTTGTTAAAAACGTCAAAAAGTGTTCAAGAATTTCAATATCTGCTTTAAATATGTGTAAAAATCTAAACATTACTGAAATTTGCTCCTGATGACCAACATCAGTAGTACAATTGAGAATTATTGAATAGTACTTTGCTTGTCGTATCATATTTACAATATTTTATTGAATTTTGGTTCCCATATCAACAATTAATTCATTTTGCACAATGGGTGATAGATACGAATTTTGTTTCGTAACTATAATTTTTTTTTTTTTCCGAACATCGTATTGAATGATCTTTTAAAAGTGGATCAAATTCTGCAATTAATTCTATGATTCCAAAAAAAAATTACCATTATGGGCTGTGTACAAAGTATCAAAATTACCTCTAAAAGCTAAATTATGTTTCGGATAAATAAAGAATTGCTGTTACTATTCGTCTTAAAACATTTCTTAACCGTTCTGCTTCAAATTTTATGATCTTTTGATTTGCCTGATCAATTGTATTGTGATTTTTTAAATTACATTCCATTTGTGTCCATGAATTCATGCATTTCATGTGCACTGGATTTCGTTCGTGCGACTTTAATCTTTCACTTACATGTCGCCAGTCAGAAAAGCCATTATTAGATAAAAAAAAAATTATCATCAGAAGAAAATAATTTGCAACAAAAACAAAAAATAGAGTTGGAAGAGTTTGAATATACAAACCATCTTCTGTTTTGCTTCTCTCCGTTTGCAATTGTCCTAACATAGTGAGCTGTGGAAAAACACCTCTTGTTGTCATCTTTTGGAAAATCATTTTCAGTCGCAGGAGACGGTGGACCACGTTATACAATTTGTGTTAGTGTTGTGTTGTTCAAACTTTTGAGCCATGTTGCTGGATCATCAATAGTAAATAGTTCACCTTCCTCTGGTGTCTCACTTTTAGGATCATCTTCAATACTTGTTTGACCAAACGCGTCATATTCTCCGCTTCCTTTGAGTATTTCAGAACTCTCATTATTAATTAATGTTGAAGCCGAAAAACTGTTTGTAGTTATTTCAGAACTCCCGTTATCAACTGATATATCTGAACAAATATATGAGTTCAACTTCATAAATTTAAACAGCGAATTTCTTTGACGTTCTCAGCCGCTTCTTTTTCTTGTTTTCGCTTTTGTTTTTCATGCCCACTTGGGTATTTTCTTCCATAAGAATCTCTCTCACGACTAGTCATACTCTAGAATTAAATACGATAGATTTGATTATAAGATAAGTTAATAAATTGAAACAGAATTACTTACCTGATAAATAAAATATATCTAAAATAGATAATATTAGAAAATAAATAAATCTAATATAGATTGAAAACTGCTATTGAAGAAAAATTCTGATGTCGGATAACCTAAAACCAGTTTAAAAAATATATATTTTTAAGATGTTTTGCAAGTAATGTCACATAAAAAAATTCCATGACAGTACCTGTATATAATTACTTGTTCATAAAATCATAAACTAAAATAAAAAAAACTCCTTAAAATTATTAAAATCACCTGTTTAAAAATACACTCTTCTCTATTTAACACTGTGTTGTACGATATTGTTATATATCTTAGAGTAGTTTCAAATACTACCGCTATGATCTTATTTCGCTTACTATAACAACAATAGCGGTTGTAAAATGATATACATATATTTTTCTATATAATAATATATAATAATATTTTTATATAATAATTACAATATTAATTTATGTAATGATTTAAAAAAATTAATTGATTTTCTTTTTTCAATTTTTTGCGCTTTGTGGGACCCTGTGCCATTGCAGTTCGCACACCCACGAATACGCCCTTGCATCCTTCTAAAAATAGTCATTTTTAAATGTTTCTTTCTCATTTGACAGTTTTAACGAGTAGAGTACTACTGAATTTTTCAAACTTGATTGTTTAATGACCTTCACTACTCAAATAAATTCACATGTTTGCATAAAAGGTTATGAAAGATAACTGTATCATCATATTTTTATTTGCCATATCATAATAGACCAGGTTGACTTTCTTTCATTATCAGTGTTTTATTTACCTGGAATTTATTCTTAATAGCAAAAATATTTGACTTTTAAATTATCCGTACTATTGTATACAAGATTCACCAAAATGCATGATTGGCTATAATTTGCCATAATCCCTACAATTTTCTAAACAATCACTTTCTGTGTTTATTTGTATTTTATTTAGCTACTAAGATATGTGATATCTAGAGTAATTTTATTCAATCATTTTAAAATTAACATTATAATCTTTCATGTTTAGTCATTATTATCCTCAGGAAATTTCTTATTAAATTTAAGTGATTCAGCACTATATTATTCTGGTTTTCATTATTATTATTATTATTTTTTTTTTTCTGTATGCTGTGGAATAACAATTTTACATCTCATTAAGTCTGTCATTGAATTTACAATGATTGTTATACTCGATCCATTTTGAACATTGCTATTAATGTCTTGCAGAACAATTTATTTCAATATCTGCCGAAGGATTTAGAAAGATGTTACTTTAGTGAACTTGTTGTGGATAAATTTTATATGTAGTAGCCATAAAGAAATAGTACTAATTCGATGTGGCCAAGTGTAAGGTCATACAATTTGAGATGAAGAGATCATAAGTTCTACAGTAATGTTCTACAAGAACCAAACTGAATGAAATTGATAAAGATGGGGATTTGGGGATGATTGTAGACACGGTGTTGACGTTTAGAGCGCATATGGCAAAATTGGCCAAAACAGCATATCGGCATATGTGGGTGTTGAAGAACACACTGACAAGCAAGGATAAGGCGGCTATTGTAATTGTAAAGATGTGGCCTAAGTAATTTATAAAATTACTTAGGCCACATCTGAACTACTGCATACTGTTCTGGTTACCTGGATTCCATGATAGGTGAAAAAGAGAGGCATGGTAGATACATATTCGTTTTTAAATGGGTTTTATTAAGAATGACATGAAAGAACAGGAAGGGAGAAACCCTTGGAAATATTGTATATAAGAGTGTTGTTAGGGATATACGCCCAATATTTGGTTTTGTTTCGGGATTCTACATGTTTTTCAGATATTCTGCTTCTGCCAAATCAGTAAAAGATTCGGTATTAGGACGACCCAAGCAAAAAAATTCATAAACGCAAGGAATCGGGAAAAGTCTCCACATATCTCGCGCCACTTCATACAAAGACTTGATGCGTATGCATGCTTTTAAGGAATTTCTTTGGTGTTTCTTATTTTAGTCTATATTATACAGTCTTAAAAGTTGTTTATATTATAAAATATTAAAATTTGTCTTAAACTATTGAAAAAAAAAAGTACAGTTTTGGCCATAAATAATAAAGCAATATTTAGAAGTTTTACTATTTATATGAATAAATAAATCCGCTAACGTCTTTTATTTCCCAATAGGGATTAGGCAAGGCCGTTTTAGCCATCTGTGAAGATTCAAAATTTGCAAAATGTAAAATACGCAAACAAAATCTCTGGGTGACAGGAAAAAGGAAGTACGCGTCTGTGAATAATCATGAAAAAAACGCAAGCATAGCGATGAATTTGTAAAACAAAATGAAACTGAAATGTCAAACCACAATGAAAGAACAAATGAGAAGACAGAATCTGAAGTAAAACCATCAAAACAAATCAGAATGTGATTTGGCTTCAACGGCAATCTAAAAAAGGATGCAATGACAGACTGAACTTTTGTATTGCGCTATAGTTAAAACAACTGCATGCGATAACAGGCCATACTCAATTGCGAAAGTTCCTAGATTAATGAACTTATTCCGCAATGCAATTTCTCAGAGAAAGTTTATTTCCCCACGTATTTATCGAAAGCATTTTTTTTTTTTCAGAAGGGGAAATATTTATAAAGAAACCAGACGTAGTCTTCTCTCAAAAATATAATAAATCCATAATTATTTTCTGTATTTCAAAATTTAAAATTGAAAGTTCCGTTGATATTTTTATTTTGTTCTCAGAGGAGTGCAATATTTATTTGTGTTATGTGCTTTATTGTTATTTTAAATAAATTTTACGGATCCAACGATATTTCGAAAGCTTACCAAACAGCTTATGAGAACATAGTCTTCGTGCATAATCAAATATTAAATTATTGAGCAATAAACTTTTATTTGGAATAAATAAGATTCTGCAACCGAATATGCAGTATTATAAATCCACTAGTGTTTTATAGCCACAAGTGGAAAACCTTAGTGTTCGAGAATTTACCAGAGAGCTGATGAGAAACTTACGTTTTCTAAACTCATAAATTTTTCGACTTGTAGCTCTAAAATATAGTTGGATGGATCAATAATCCTCCTTTCAGTATCTTACTAATGCCAAATTGAAGCCTCTCGGCTCTAATTTTAATATTTTAAAGGAAAGAAATAAAATTATTTTTTTAAATTATTAAAGAAAAGCCTAAAAGCTTCATTTCACCGTCATAAAATGATCCTTTCGTAACAAAAAAAAGTTACGAAATCATCAATTGTATTATTATTATGAAATGAGGTCGCTAATAAAGCTTCAGTTAGCAAGGATGTGAGGTCTCGATTTTTTTGCTACCAGGATGGTGAATTAGTGGAATGGATTGTCTGTAGTGACTGTTAGTTCTTCGTCGGTGAAACAGTTTAAGAAGGGTAAGATAGGTGGTGTGTAAATAATTTAACAGTTTAAGATAGGTTCTGTGCTGAAAGACGCACTCCAAAATGAACACCAATCCTGTATCACAAGCTGCAACGCTCATCCTGCACTATCGGAGAGCATGGAAGAATCAGCTATCTATACTGTCCTTTAAAATTGATAAAACTAAGTCATCAAACTATCATCTTGTGCTCATATCGGTACTTTCAAAAGTAAAAGATCATTAACAGTCTTTCTTCGCTATCTGGAGACTCTTCAGTTAGTGCTTTAGAAGGATGAGAATGGATTATGCCTCTCGTTCATCTACAGCAAAGCTTCGCAAGGAGCTCTGCTGTAGAAAAGTATGCAGAAACGTAGGCTGTTTCTCTTAATATTTCTGAGGCATTGGATTGAATTTAGCATCGAAGTTATCTTAGGAAGTTTCCATCTTATCGTCTCCTTCCTTCCTTTTTTGATTGGATTTCAAGCTTTCTCTGACACAGGACTGCCTTATCATTTTCCTCTTATGCGATTTCTTATTGTTGCTGAGGTACACCAGGAGACTTCTGTTCACCCATGCCCTTTGTCCAATATAAATATCAATGACTTCTCACTAATCTCAGATTCTACCTATCCAAGGTTTTGCTGATGACAGCTATCTCTCTTCCTCTTCTTCATGTGAGAAACCCTGTAGACTCCAAATGATTCAAGCTTCAGGATCTTCCTAACTAATGTCTTTTACATTAGTCTCTTCAGCATTCTCAAGTAGGTTGAAAATAATCTAGTGAATTTTAATGCTTTCAAAACACAATCCTGTCTTATTATTCTTAAGAAGCTTCTACTTCACTCCCTCTTCTGACAATATTCGAATCTGTAATCGAGATCAGAATTCTCTTCTTGTGTTTACTTTCACATCGAGCTTATCGTGGTATAAACATCACATCCATAATCCTACCTTATAAATCCCAAATCTGTCAGACTATTCTTGGGTGGTTCCTCCCCAAGAATTTTCAGTTACATCTAGATGAGAACAACCAATTTAATGAACTCTCTCTCTCGCATACACGGATTTCTTTTAATCGTTTTTTCAGAGATGCTCTGTTTCGCATTATGTATTTTACAGATACTTTCGTGGGTGCTGCTCTACGAAACTGGACACCACCATTCCTCCACTCTCCTCTAATCGTGTGAGATCACGAGCTGCCCTGATTAACATGGATACACAGTGCAGTTCCTCATTGAAACAAATTCTCATCTACTTGTTTCATTCCATCTATCTTTTTTCCATCTATCTTGGAACAGCCTTCCCCATAGCAATCCCCCCCCCCAAATAAAAACAACTCCAAGCTGTTTAAGAAACACATTAATTGATTTCTTTTTCCCTTGCCCACACGCAACACTTTCACGTTGTAGGTTTCGTCACCTCGCTTCTCTTGTCTTGTTTATATGCGTAAAGTGGCTACAATGGAAGCATCCAAGTTCGTATATATAGTGAATTTTTCAGAAATGAAATATTCGAAATGTTTACGAAAGAAATTCACTGTATACTCCAGTTTGAGACCGTCTAATATAGAGTAAAACATATCGCAAACAAGTGACGATATTTATCATTTCGCTAGTGAAATTGCGATACATATTCAGAGGAGATTAGCGATCGGAATGTGACCGACGCTATTTAGCAATTCCCAGTGTTATTTCTGTTGTCTGTGTGAAGAGGAAGTTAAATACATTCTCTTGCATTAGCAGTTCTCTCTCTCTCGGCTACAGTTTCGGCCATTTTGTTATTGATTAACTGTAGGCGTCAAGACTGTATCAAATTTCATATCTCCCTGTACGAATTTAGTGGATATATACGGACAATTTATTCTTCTCAAATGACCTTTTGCATTCCTATCTCGAGAAGGAAATTGCAGCTAATGCCACATTCGATCTTCTGTCATGGAAGGAGTTAGATTGCTTCTGTTATTTAAGATAGGTAAAAATAAACTCACTCTGTTTTTACGAAAAATTAACACTCGCTCCTTTTTACCCAGACTCCAGTAGTCGATTAGTTTGTTGTTATATTACTCTAAATATTGTTCATTGTTTATGTTATATTATTTATTGTTATATTATTCTAAAGTTCCGTATATTTTACTACATAAAATCACATAAATTTATTCACGAATAACTTATTTGTTATTCGTGAATAAATAAATTAATAAAACAGAGGGCGTTACTGAACGTTTTAATTACTCTGAAAGAGACTGCTAAATAAAATGATCGGTTTTACCGAAAATAATTGAATGCTAATGCACTGTTTTAGTCTGAGATAACGCACAATATATGTAATATGCAATTTAAAAATATTTTATTTCTATAATCTTTCATTATGTTATATACATAGTCTGCTTTGAATGTTACTTTATGGAATTCGCTTGTTTGGCAGTGTTAATATCCATTCCGATAACTCAACTCCACATGATAATGGACTAAGAACAGCGTTACATGGGCGACATCGAAAGCAGTATGACAATCTACAGAAATACTGATGCGAGTACCAAAGTATCAAGCACAGAGTATACCGAAGATAATCCGGCCGTCCAGGAATTCTCTAGGCCATCTAGTCCACTCCAATCTTGAGGAGGGGGATAGCGTGTTAATGAAGAGGCAGACACGGGTTACAAGAATTGTGCTGATTAATAGCCCGATGACAGTTCGCCAAATAACAGTGCAATCCAAACAGTCATCTGCAAACGAGCATATCAGAAATAATTTCACTGCTGTGAGCTTCAACAAGTGGTGTGGGCACATATTAGGTCGGGTGATAATAGTGGAGAGATATCTGAATGACAGCCTACTTGAATATCATAGCACAAGATCAGGTGTATCCTATCATGCTCGGTTACTTCTAGCAAGATAGTACGCCGTGCTATAAGGGAAACATTTTAGTTCCAGAAGCCTGAGGGTGACTTTCCCCATACCTCTTTGGAGTGCTCGTTCATCGGATCACTAAATGAGTACTTATGAGTTGATTGAGCTCCTCGTAACAACGAACCACTCAGTTCAATCTGAAGCCATTTATTCGATGCAACGTTTGTGCTTATGACAGCATTCCTGTGGAATCTTTCGTTACATCCTGGAGTCCATGCCACGATGAGTTGAGGGTGCTACCCGTTATAAGATGAGTGCATGTAATAAATTTTCCACTTTTATAATCCAGGTGTAAATATTACATCAATCTAATAAGGATAATATTAATGTTCATGGAAATACATTCGTGGTATTAAATAAAATTAAATTAAAGTCTACGACTCGTTATTGGAATCTTTAGAAAACCTTAAATAGTTACCATTTACCTACTAAAATCAACCATCCGTAAAAAGATCCTTGACGTGGGAAAATACAGATGAAGCGTTGCATTGTACCATGTGCAGGTGGAAGAAACACCGTAGGATTATCGTACTACTGTATATTTTAAAACCAGTGACATTTGATTATTATTTGAACATTTCCTATCTCTTTCGAGAAACCTTTTGGAGGTTCTCTCCACTCCTTATATACATTTCCAAGTCCTCTTCTTCTTTTTCTTGGCTTCCCATATTAGGCAATTGCTTGCCTGTAACGTTTCCAAGGGTTTAAAAAGTCTTCTGCCCATCTCCTCCTGGGTCTTCCTCTTGATCGGTGTCCCTTTGGTTTATATTTCTAAGCAATACTTGGCCATCTATCCTCATGCATTCTTTCTATGTGATTTTTCCAGTTCTTTCTATAGTTTGTGATGTCTTTTGTTATGTTAATTATGGATAGCTGTTTTCTTATTTCTTCGTTTCTGATCTTGTCTATTCTTTTTTAGCCTGCAAACTGGTCTTAGGAACTTCATTTCTGCAGCTGCCACTTGTCTTTTATCTCGTTCTCCCCAAGTCCATGTTTTAATGCGATATTCCAGAACTGGTTTGGCTATTATTTTATATAGTTTTATTTGGGTTGTTCTCGACATCTGTTTGTTGAAGTGTCTGTCCAAAGTTCCAATGACTGCTAGGAATTTTTTTTGCTTTTTATATGCAATGTCGATTTCTCCATTGGGGCTTGTGTAATTTCCTAGATATTTAAATTTGTTCACTTGTTCTATTACTTTGTTGTGGATGACTAGTTTACATCGATATTGATTTCGTTTTATTTATTGAGATTTTCGTGTCATACTTTTCTATTGTTTTGTTTTCTGCAATTGGTCTTCACCTTCAGCAAAAATAACTTGATCGTCAGCATACAAAAGGCTGGTTAATTCTTTATTTCCTATTTTAATTCCTATGATTTTGTTTTTCCTCCACTCTTCTGAAATTTTTCATATATATATATGGAAGAAAATAATTAAATAAATAATAAAAAAAATCCCGAATAAACAGAATCGACAGCCATTTCCATGTCCTATTCCTGAAATTTTGCTTCCTTCGTTTCTAAATAATGAAGTGGTCCTAGGACACGCAGACAGGGACTTATTTAATTCCTCCAATAGACATATAAGCCTATATATACACAGTGGCAACAGAATTCACTCTACGAATTATCTTCGTATTGTAAACTAGAATAGACATCGACGCACGAAAAAAAAAAGAAAAAAAATATATACATATATACATCATCATCATCATCATCATCTCATCCGCTTAGTAACTGGTTGAGTCCACTAAGAAGAAAGGTTTTCCACTTAACATGATCTTTAGCCATCTCGGTCATAACTCTGTAGCTGGGCAGATGGGAATGTTCTTTCAGCAACTTTTTCCAATTACTTCTTGGTCTGCCTCTAGGTCTTTTACTTCCTATACACCCATTCAGAGCTAAATATGGCAGTCTATAAGGGGCCATTCTCTGGATGTGACCAAACCATCTTAGTTGTTGCTTAATGATTGTATATATTATATCATCTGGAAGTTTAAGTCTATTCTGACTTGCATCCAGTGGGTGTTATTGGTTTTTCTGAGGCATTTCATTTCAAATGCTTGAAGTTTCTTGATTGGCTGTTGAGTTAATCTCCAGGCTTCTGAAACATAGATAGCCGAGGGAATGATAATTGTTTTATATAATTTTAGTTTTAGACTTGTTGGGATTTTTTTATTTTTCCATATTTTATTTAATTTATCCATGTTGGTCCAACCAAGGTTTAGCCTGTGTTTTACTGTTTCCATATTGTTAAAGGTTACTAGAAATGAGACTGCCAAGATAAACATATTTATTAACTTGTTCCAACAGATGATTTTCGAAGTTTATAGAAATATTTTCTTCTTTTCTATCTATCTTCATTATTTTGTTTTATGAAAATTTATTTTCATACCATAAGCTTTACAGGAATCATTTAAGATATTAATAGTTTTTTCTAGCTGTAGTTTAGAATCTGCTAGAATAATGATATCATGGGCGTATTTGATGTGATCAATATTAGTGCCATTGATTTTTACACCTGGCTCATCAGCTATAGTTTTACAGACTTTTAGGAAGATGATAAAGAATTGAGGTGAGAGAGGGCAACCCTGCATTACACCTCTCTCAACTCTGAAATTCTCGGTTTTAATGTTGTTTGTTTTAACAAAAGATTTGGAAAAGTCGCCTAAAAGATGTCAAAAAAATATGAGATAAGAGTTTAAACGAACAACGACATATAGAGCTGAAATTATTATCTAGAAAAACTGAAGAAAACAGTACACCAGAAATGGTTTTGAAGTGGATTTATAACAACAACCTTTAAGAACTCTTTGCAAATTCACTGATTGCATTGAGAATACTATTGACTTTGCCCGTTTCAGTTACTAAGGGAGAGAGAGAGAGAGAGAACGTTTTCTCAATTACAATTGATACCTGTGATCAAGCTTACTTACTACAAGAAAACTAAATGGTTTGGCACTAATTTCAATAGAACATAATATTGCTCAGTCTATCAACATTGATGTACTGCGACAGGATTTCGCTAAAATGAAAGCCAGACGCGTCCCTTTTAGAAAAATTAATGTAAAGAATAT